>NC_136489.1:135664239-135941739 GCF_053919585.1 Euprymna scolopes
TCTGTGTAGAAAAAGTATCCCGAGGTTAAAATAAGTGGAACAAAACCTCATTACTACTGTCGTGGACGACCATCTTTATATTTCAAATCATAGAAGTCTGCATATATGACTAAAACTTTCATTCGATCCATTCAATCCATCTTTGAGTCAACAAAGTATCGTAAATTTTTCTAAGTGGAAGAAGTTATGTTTTTTTCTTTTTTGCATATTTTTACACATTGATCATTAAGAATGCATTGCGTTCTATCTCTGATCGTTCATTTACTGATCTGGTGAATCTGCTAATAGATGCCTACGTCTAAGATTTTTACCATGGATTCCACCATCGACTATATATCCTCTGGATTCTTTTTCCACCATCTTTATTTGGCTAACACGGTTAACGTTTAGACTATATTTGTATTTTTCTATATTTATATAATTTTATATATATATATATATATATATATATATATATATATATATATTATTGTTTATTATTATTAAGTATTTTTTGTTTTTTTCTACAACCGTCTCCGTGTATATTTCACATTCTCCAACATGTGTTCCTTTCCTCCTATCTTATTTCTACCTACACTCTCAACTCCCTGTTGTTTTCCGTTTATATTTTTTCTTTATTCTAAGCTAATGTCATTGAGTCATTTTTCTCCATTTATTATTCTAGCTCTTTCTCCTCTCCTAATGAGAAACATTTAGCTATACTAATTGCTCCACTTAACCGCGTTGAGCTTCTACTATCTTAATACGTATATTTGCTAAAGGATTATTTATATCAGAAAAACTTAATTGATGACTAATTACTTTTAGTAGAATTCAATGTAATGCTGATTGATTTTTCGCATTAAAGAGTGTGTCTATATTATGCTTCCTACAATTTCTTAAAATACTCGAAAACTGAAACTTGGGAATATATATTAACACTCTGGTATCTGAATATCTACGAGGAGTTTCTACTTCATTTTACATCAAACTAAATTAAACTAAATATATGTATAAATATATATGTGTGTATATATATATGTATATATGTATATATATATATATATATATATATATATACTGTGTGTGCAAAATCAAGACTTCAAGACAAGGTGTTGATGGCAACAAAAAGTGTATTTCATTTTACGTTACAATTGATTCAATGTCCAGTTCGACAATTTCAAGCATTATATCGTTTGAAAATTTTCAAAACCCAGCATTTCTTCAGACTTTATAGATAAACACACTTTAGGCAATGTAGCATTTTTTTAATAGAAAGAAAAAAAGGCAGGGAGAAATCCCTGACGGGAAAAGCATGCGAGAAACATTTACCTTGGTTGTGGTTACGGAAAAGCCCATTTAAATATTAATGTATCGCCTAATTCTTGTATCCTTATTTAAGAAGAGAGTCATGTGAAGTTTTTACGGGGAGCCCTAAGCCATTTAAAAAAATATATTTTTTTTTTTACATATATCCCATTTGTTGGGTTCCTAAATTCGTTTATTTCCCAATGATTGATTTTTTGTAAAAAGAATTTTTAAAAGTTTGGTATCTATGTTTATATTATGGCCGTAACAACATTGTAAAGATGTTACGGTTAGTTTTAGTTTCGTATTAGTGGCAAGTAATGTTTATATTATCGTTCTATTGGTACATGGATTAATACCATTTCCGGTTTAGAATTTGATTGAATATGAGATTAAAGTAAAATGAGTGTATTAAATATGTATAAACCTGGTAGGACATTTCGGGTGAAGTGTTCTCAACTATTTACTGTCTAAAGATTCATAGTTATTTTACTTGAAAAATGTTTTTATTTCGTTGCTTAGGATGATTTGAAGGCAGATAATCCAATTAAGTTATTAAGTACTGCTAGTTAATTCTGTTTGAAACTGGGTCGATTTTGTTTCTTATAATAGTTAAATTCATGCTGTTTGTGTTTTCGGTTCATTGATTACTTGCAGACGACTATGATTTAATAATTAATTTAATCAAATAGGTACAGAATGTGCTACAATGGCTTATTTAACAAATTAAGTATATAAATTAAGTTTTTGATCTGAAGGAATGGGTTGCGTTATTAATCACTTATGCTGCTCCTGTTATATAATTAAATGCGTTGTGTTCTTAGGTTGTCTAAATAAATAAATTATTATATGTCCTCTAATTATTATTCTGACAGCATAACCACACATGGCTCCAAGTGTGTTTCATTCCGACGGGAAGATGTCTACTCCTGCATTTATGGGTAAAAAAACACTTAGACCATGGAGTGAAGTAGGAGAATAAGTAAGTCAGCATGGATTCTACCAACCTAGGGTGTCAGATGACAAAATCAATTGAATTAATATTTAGATGGATTAACAGCCCTCAAGTAGCTAATTTAATTTTTAATAATAACTAGATTAATTGCTGAGTTGTTTTATTGATTTGAAGAGGATGTTACTTATTTTACCGTTAATACTGCTACGACTGAATACAAGAATGATTGCCGTTATGGAGAAAAAAAATATAGCCCGTTTACGCCCAGCAGTTGTATTTCGAAATCCATACTAACCGGTTAAATAACAATTACATACATAATTAACATACCTAAGTTTATCAAGATAAGAATATATACTATTCAATGTGTGTAGCCTTAGTTTTCAGTTTTATTTTTTTAATATTATGAAGTTAGCTCTAAGCCCGAAATGCCTTAAGTACCTAATCTATAATTCATAATAATAAGTTAATTAGTTTAAGTGTTTACCTTCTTTAGCCATTTGATTGACGTTCATGAGTACGAGTGTCCGATTAAATTTTTTATTAACTAAGTATAAAACGATGTATATATGTTGTCTAGATTTCTACAACTTTTTTAGAGTATTTTTTGCGCTGTGCCATATTGGTTTGAAAAAAGTCAGATCTCGTGACAAAATCGATTACATTTTTGTGGCATTATCAGCTGATTTTTATAAACACATTCTAAATATTTGTAATAGAAAAAGTGTTTTGTCAGCAACATATATTTATTACTTGATATGAACATCGAAATACTGTCAAAAATGACAGCTTTTAACTTTTCTATGATCAATTCTGGAAATCCTGGTACCAGTAAGTGAAGCAGTCACCATCTTTGTCCAGAGCCTTAAGGGATTGCTTAATTAAGCCGGGCTTGATGTGTAGCGGTGAGAAAAATATTGTGTCTCTGCCCACTAGAGCGTCGTTGATGATGTTCCTTTTTTTGCAAAGCATCAATTCTTCCCCCACTGACCAATTATTCTTCGTGTATGGTGAGCATACAATTTCAGAAGATTTCGAAGTTTTATGACTAAAAACTGATTCTTTTTTTGACATAGTAAACTGGAACTATATATCCTGAATACTAATTGTCATTAGAATAATCATTTCTAATCAAACAATTACTTGATAGTGGTATTTTACCCCAACGGTCTTCCTCTAAAATTCTCCACATATGCGTACTTGTGAACGAAAACGTAATAAACGACATGTAGCCATAGCTCCAAAACCTGACCTGATTGGGCTAACCGTAATGTTTTTATTTATAGCACCAGATTCGTCGTAAATCAGCTGAGAAAACGCAGGCAACAGAGAGCATGACATCAGCTCAAGAAAATTCAGATCAAACACCGAGACACTACCCAAAAAGCCACCACGGTCTTCACACCATACTCGAACGGCATATCCGAAGAAATCTCGACTGAAAAACTCATGAACAAATAACTGCGTTTATGAAAGTTCATATAAATGTGGGAAACTTTAAAAGGTGAAACATGCCGCCCCATCAAAGTGAGACTAGATGACCACCGAAAAGCTTTCACACGGGGAGGAATCTAAAAATCGGCACTAGCTGAATATGTGTGGAAGGGTGTAACCATTCCCCAATGTAGGATGATGACAAAATACTGCATACAGAAGAAAGATGGCGGATCAGAAAACTTTAAGAGGCAGCACATATGATAGAAATTAATAGCATCATTAGTCATCGCAGCATAGAAATAACTTGCATTTGGACGCCCCTAATCACAAAATAACAGGAAAAGCAAACATGGCATATGCCCAGCCCAAGGGAGGTAACTTCACAAAAAAGAACTTTTTTTCTTTAGAGTTGACCCCTTGCTTTGTGTGTGTGTGTGTTGTTTTTTCTTCTTTTTTTTAAACAAGAGTACGCATGGGTATCGATCTTGTTTCGTAAAATATTTTTCACTAATATTAAAGCCTTTAAAAAATCTTAATGGGCTCTGAAGATTGAACCTTCTTTATGATATACGGACTCACCCTCAAACCCACGGTTCGAATTCTAGTAATGCAGAGTCAACCCGCTTTTCTCTAGTAGAGAAATAGAAGCATGGTTTAAACACTCGAAGAAGGTCGCAGGTTGCAGCGACCGAAACATGGTGCTAATAACACCGAAGATGAGAATAATAGTCCGATTAATCAACATTACACAAGTATTCACATCTTATCTCAAAAATTCAGAATTGCAACAAATTTGTTGTTGATCAGTTTTATTTACACTATAAAATGTTTTACGTTGTTTATTTAAAATTTTGATGGTGGTGCAAGTTTGGTAAAGACACATACTCTAAATGGTGAAGCTTACAAAAAGATCATGTGTCCACGTTACTCACCGCGTTAGCTAGATAACAAAATTAGTTTCGAAGGGATCTCTATCCATAAATTATATATATATATATATATGCATACCTAACATGTTGTATACATATATATGTGTGTATATGTGTGCCTATTAATGCATAGTACATTACTGATGAAAGTGTGATCCTATTTTATGTATGATCAAATGTTTAAACGAGAACAGTATTTAAATAAGAGGTGTCAAAAGCTATATAATAAATAGGTAAAAATAAGTTCTAACACCTAAACTATAATTTCAAAAATTTTATCGACACTAGTTTCATTTTACTTATTAACCAACTTTAGTTTCTGTAACATAATTACGAATATTCTATACACATAATTTTCGTGTCCCAATAGATAATAGGTAGTGTATATATATATATATATATATATATATATATATATATATATATATATATACTTCATTTACTCACATAAACTTAATATACAAAGGTATAAATTTATGCGTAAGCTTTAAGTATTTACTTCAAAAGTATTCAGTACGTAGGTAGAGCTAGTTAGTAATTAATAAAATATACATGGCGATTAAGCTACCCTAAATATTCCGCGTTTCATCCACTCTAGGAGTCTTCAGGCTTATATATAAGCACGTATAGTACATCTAATAGGGGAAGCTCTACTTACCGATAAAGCAGGTATACTGAAAAGATGGGAAGAACACTTCGAAACTGTCCTAAATACATCATCGATCATTGACAATGATTTAATCTCGTCGATTCCTCAAAATCCAGAAATTTCTAAACTATCACTTGAACGAGCTTATCAAGAGGTCTCCGACTCCATTAAACAGATCACTCTGATAAATCCACATCGCCTAAAAACCCAATACAACCTGAGGTGTACAAACATTTGTGATATGCACTGGTTAAAAAGCTACGTGCTCTTTTTCTGAAGATATTGAACGGAGGGTATGTCACACAAGATTATAAAGATACATGCATGCATCAAGCATCTGTACAAGAATAAAGGAGTAAAGAATGTTTCTGACAATCGTCGAGGGATATAACACCTTTGTATAGCTGGCAAAGTCCTGGCTAGACTCATGCTACACAAAATGATTAGGCATTTCTTGCCAATAAAATTTTGTGAATAAAAACTTTTGAATAAAATCTCTTGAATAAAATCTTGTGAATAAAATCTTGTGAATAAAATTTTGTGAATACAATCTTGAGAATAAAATCTCTTGAATAAAATTTTGTGACTAAAAACTTTTGAATAAAATCTCTTGAATAAAATCTTGTGAATAAAATCTTGTGAATAAAATCTTGAGAATAAAATCTTGAGAATAAAATCTTGTGAATTACATTTTGTGAATAAAATCTTGTGAATAAAATCTTGTGAATAAAATCTTGTGAATAGAATCTTGTGAATAAAATCTTAAGAATAAAACCTTGAAAATAAAATTTTGTGAATAAAATTTTGTGAATAAAATTTTATGAATAAACTCTTGTGAATAAAATCTTGTGAATAAAATTTTGTGAATAAAATCTTGTGAATATAATTTTGTAAATAAAATCTTGTGAATAAAATTTTGTGAATAAATTCTTGTGAATAAAATCTTGTGAATACAATCTTGTGAATAAAATCTTGTGAATATAATTTTGTGAATAAAATTCTGTGAATAAAATCTTGAGAATAAAATCTTATGAATAAAATCGTGTGAATAAAATCTTGTGAATAAAATCTTGTGAAAAAATCGTGTGAATAAAATCGTGTGAATAAAATCTTGTGAATAAAATCTTGTGAATAAAATCTTGTGAAAAAAATCGTGTAAATAAAATCGTGTGAATAAAATCTTGTGAATAAAATCTTGTGAATAAAATCTTGTGAATAAAATCTTATGAATAAAATCTTGTGAATAAAATCTTGTAAAAAAATCGTGTAAATAAAATCGTGTGAATAAAATCTTGTGAATAAAATCTTGTGAATAAAATCTTGTGAATAAAATCGTGTGAATAAAAGCTCGTGAATAAAATCTCGTGAATAAAATTTTGTGAATAAACTCTCGTGAATAAAATTTCGTGAATAAAATCTTGTGAATAATCTATTGAATAAAATCACCTGAATAAAATCTCGTGAATAAAATCTTCTGAATAAAATCTTGTGAATAAAATCTCGTGAATAAAATCTTGTGAATAAAATCTTGAGAATAAAATCTTGTGAATAAAAAACTTCGTGAATAAAATCTCGTGAATAAAATCTTGTGAATAAAATCTTGTGAATGAAATCTTGTGAATAAAATCTCGTGAATAAAATCTCGTGAATAAAATCTTGTGAATAAAATCTTGTGAATAAAATCTTGTGAATAAAATCTTGTGAATAAAATCTCGTGAATAAAATCTCGTGAATAAAATCTCGTGAATTAAATCTTGTGAATAAAATCTTGTGAATAAAATCTTGTGAATAAAATCTTGTGAATAAAATCTTGTGAATAAAATCTTGTGAATAAAATCTCGTGAATAAAATCTCGTGAATAAAATCTCGTGAATAAAATCTTGTGAATAAAATCTTGTGAATAAAATCTTGTGAATAAAATCTCGTAAATAAAATCTTGTGAATAAAATCTCGTGAATAAAATCTTGTGAATAAAATCTTTTGAATAAAATCTTGTGAATAAAATCTTGTGAATAAAATCTTGTGAATAAAATCTTGTGAATAAAATCTCGTGAATAAAATCTCGTGAATAAAATCTCGTGAATAAAATCTCGTGAATAAAATCTTGTGAATAAAATCTTCTGAATAAAATCTTGTGAATAAAATCTTGTGAATAAAATCTTGTGAATAAAATCTCGTGAATAAAATCTCGTGAATAAAATCTTGTGAATAAAATCTTGTGAATAAAATCTTCTGAATAAAATCTCGTGAATAAAATCTTGTGAATAAAATCTTGTGAATAAAATCTTGTGAATAAAATCTTGTGAATAAAATCTCGTGAATTAAATCTTGTGAATAAAATCTTGTGAATAAAATCTTGTGAATAAAATCTTGTGAATAAAATCTTGTGAATAAAATCTTGTGAATAAAATCTCGTGAATAAAATCTTGTGAATAAAATCTTGTGAATACAATCTTGTGAATAAAATCTTCTGAATAAAATCTCGTGAATAAAATCTTGTGAATAAAATCTTGTGAATAAAATCTTATGAATAAAATCTTGTGAATAAAATCTTGTGAATAAAATCTCGTGAATAAAATCTTGTGAATGAAATCTTGTGAATAAAATCTCGTGAATAAAATCTTGTGAATAAAATCTTGTGAATAAAATCTTGTGAATAAAATCTTGTGAATAAAATCTTGTGAATAAAATCTTGTGAATAAAATCTTGTGAATAAAATCTTGTGAATAAAATCTTGTGAATAAAATCTCGTGAATAAAATCTCGTGAATAAAATCTTGTGAATAAAATCTTGTGAATAAAATCTTGTGAATAAAATCTTGTGAATAAAATCTCGTGAATAAAATCTTATGAATAAAATCTCGTGAATAAAATCTTGTGAATAAAATCTTGTGAATAAAATCTTGTGAATAAAATCTTGTGAATAAAATCTTCTGAATAAAATCTCATGAATAAAATCGTGTGAATAAAATCTTGTGAATAAAATCTTGTGAATAAAATCTTGTGAATAAAATCTTGTGAATAAAATCTTGTGAATAAAATCTCGTGAATAAAATCTTGTGAATAAAATCTTGTGAATAAAATCTTGTGAATAAAATCTTATGAATAAAATCGTGTGAATAAAATCTTGTGAATAAAATCTTGTGAATAAAATCTCGTGAATAAAATCTTGTGAATAAAATCTTGTGAATAAAATCTTGTGAATAAAATCTTGCGAATAAAATCTCGTGAATAAAATCTTGTGAATAAAATCTTGTGAATAAAATCTCGTGAATAAAATCCTGTGAATAAAATCTTGTGAATAAAATCTTGTGAATAAAATCTTGTGAATAAAATCTTGTGAATAAAATCTTGTGAATAAAATATTGTGAATAAAATCTTATGAATAAAATCTTGTGAATAAAATCTTGTGAATAAAATCTCGTGAATAAAATCTTATGAATAAAATCTTATGAATAAAATCTTGTGAATAAAATCTTGTGAATAAAATCTCGTGAATAAAATCTTGTGAATAAAATCTTGTGAATAAAATCTCGTGAATAAAATCTTGTGAATAAAATCTTGTGAATAAAATCTTGTGAATAAAATCTTATGAATAAAATCGTGTGAATAAAATCTTGTGAATAAAATCTTATGAATAAAATCGTGTGAATAAAATCTTGTGAATAAAATCTTATGAATAAAATCTTGTGAATAAAATCTTGTGAATAAAATCTCGTGAATAAAATCTTGTGAATAAAATCTTCTGAATAAAATCTTGTGAATAAAATCTTGTGAATAAAATCTTGTGAATAAAATCTTATGAATAAAATCGTGTGAATAAAATCTTGTGAATAAAATCTTATGAATAAAATCTTGTGAATAAAATCTTGTGAATAAAATCTTGTGAATAAAATCTTATGAATAAAATCTTGTGAATAAAATCTTGTGAATAAAATCTTATGAATAAAATCTTGTGAATAAAATCTTGTGAATAAAATCTTGTGAATAAAATCTTATGAATAAAATCTTGTGAATAAAATCTTGTGAATAAAATCTCGTGAATAAAATCTTGTGAATAAAATCTTCTGAATAAAATCTTGTGAATAAAATCTTGTGAATAAAATCTTGTGAATAAAATCTTATGAATAAAATCGTGTGAATAAAATCTTGTGAATAAAATCTTCTGAATAAAATCTTGTGAATAAAATCGTGTGAATAAAATCTTGTGAATAAAATCTTATGAATAAAATCGTGTGAATAAAATCTTGTGAATAAAATCTTATGAATAAAATCTTGTGAATAAAATCTTGTGAATAAAATCTCGTGAATAAAATCTTGTGAATAAAATCTTGTGAATAAAATCTTGTGAATAAAATCTTGTGAATAAAATCTTGTGAATAAAATCTTGTGAATAAAATCTTGTGAATAAAATCTTATGAATAAAATCTTGTGAATAAAATCTTGTGAATAAAATCTTGTGAATAAAATCTTGTGAATAAAATCTTGTGAATAAAATCTTGTGAATAAAATCTTGTGAATAAAATTTTGTGAATAAAATCTTGTGAATAAAATCATGTGAATAAAATCTTGTGAATAAAATCTTATGAATAAAATCTTGTGAATAAAATCTTGTGAATAAAATCTTGTGAATAAAATCTTGTGAATAAAATCTTGTGAATAAAATCTTGTGAATAAAATCTTGTGAATAAAATCATGTGAATAAAATCTTGTGAATAAAATCTCGTGAATAAAATCTTGTGAATAAAATCTTCTGAATAAAATCTTCTGAATAAAATCTTGTGAATAAAATCTTGTGAATAAAATCTTATGAATAAAATCTTGTGAATAAAATCTTGTGAATAAAATCTTGTGAATAAAATCTTGTGAATAAAATCTTGTGAATAAAATCTCGTGAATAAAATCTCGTGAATAAAATCTTGTGAATAAAATCTTGTGAATAAAATCTTGTGAATAAAATCTTGTGAATAAAAACTTGTGAATAAAATCTCGTGAATAAAATCTTGTGAATAAAATCTTGTGAATAAAATCTTGTGAAAGAATTCTTGTGAATAAAATCTTGTGAATACAATCTTGTGAATATAATTTTGTGAATAAAATCTTGTGAATAAAATCTTGTGAATAAAATCTTGTGAATAAAATCTTGTAAATAAAATCTTGTGAATAAAATCTTGTGAATAAAATCTTGTAAATAAAATCTTGAGAATAAAATTTCGTGAATAAAATCTTTGGAATAAAATCTTGTAAATAAAATCTTGTGAATAAAATCTTATGAATAAAATCTTGGGAATAAAATCTTATGAATAAAATCTTATGAATAAAATCTTATGAATAAAATCTTATGAATAAAATCTTATGAATAAAATCTTGTGAATAAAATCTTATGAATAAAATCTTATGAATAAAATCTTATGAATAAAATCTTATGAATAAAATCTTGTGAATAAAATCTTGTGAATAAAATCTTGTGAATAAAATCTTATGAATAAAATCTTGGGAATAATATATTGTGAATAAAATCTTGTGAATAAAATCTTATGAATAAAATCTTATGAATAAAATCTCGTGAATAAAATCCTGTGAATAAAATCTTGTGAATAAAATATCGTGAATAAAATATCGTGAATAAAATCTTGTGAATAAACTCTTGAGAATAAAATCTTGTGAATAATATTTTCTGAATAAAATCTAGTGTAATTTTCGCTCAGGTCGTGGCCACATTTTCATTCGTAGTATCATCGATATGATATTTTCATTCCTCCACGTTGCAGAGAAAATTCGAAAGAAAGATCAGGAACTTTATATGGTGTGTGTCGACCTGACGAAAACCTTTGACACTGTGAACTGTGATGTATTTTAGAAAGTTCAACGGAAGCTTGGCATAACGGGAAATATACTAAATGTGATCATCTCGTTTCATGAGGAATGAAGGCTAATGTTGTGTCAAATGGCATGATGTCAGATGCGTTTGACCTTGAAAATGAGGCCAAACAAGGGTGTGTAATGGCACCTGTTTGTATTGCTTTTTCTCATGTTGACACTGGCGTAAAGATTCAATTCTGGTCATCTGTTGTGTTATTTTACCAGTAGCGTTTCAAATACTTGTCTCCGTACCGAAATAAATCGTGGGTTACTTATTGCTGACGTTGCTGCTCTTGTAGCAACATCGTATGAAGATGTACAGTTCCTCCTTGATCGCTTCGCGGCAGCATGTAAAGTATTTTGGCTTATAATCAGCATTAAAAAGAGAGAATAGTTTCCAACTTCAAATGAAGCCGGGATGTAAGACAGAACACACCAGAACATAGATTTCATTCCAATTTAAGGTAGATGGTAAAACACTAAACTATGTCAAGTCGTTTTCTTATCTGGACTCTAAAGTTAATCACAATGGATCCTTAGATGAAATCGTTATCAGGATTGCTAAGGATACTCGCGCCTTCGGAAAGCCTCGTCAACGTTTGTCAAATGAGCAAGGTATTCGACTGGACACAAAAATCAATTGATACCGAGCTGTTGTTATTTCTATCCTAATGCACGGCTCTGAGTCTTGGACTCCATACAAGCAATTCACCAATTGGATGTATTTCATAAAAAGCTGTCCGATCTCAATCCGTGGTTTTCCCTTCGAGACAAAGTATCCAACGCTGGCCTTTTCACAAAGTGCAATATTTCTCAAATTCCGTCATTCCTTACTCAGTGCCAACTGCGGTGGACTGATCATGCCCTGAGAATGCCTGATGACAGTATACTAAAAATCATAATGTACAGTCAGTTGGAGGGAGAGAAAAGGAATGTATAGTGACCATTACTGAGCTATAAAGGCAAATTAAAAAGCGATTTGTCTTCAATTAGGATCGCACACAGCAGTCTTGAGAACAAGTTCCTAGATCGCAAAGATCATTTTGTTTTGAGGGCCTTTGCTGTTTGTATTCTGATAGTCTAAATCATCTCCATAAAAAAAGAGAAAGACCGAAATGGTCAGCAGCAATACGATCGACCGCATCATTGAATCCACACACTTACACTCGTTTCTAAGTCTCTTGCGAGCCTTAAATGTTATCTGAGGCTAAAACATGAACGAATTGAAACAATAAGTTGTTGGAACCGCATACGTCGAAATTGACGGGAGACTCCAATAGAAATATATATATATATATATATATATATATATTTATATATATATATATATATATATATATATATATATATATATATATATACAGTGATGATCATATTTATTGGCACGGTAAAATAAAAGTTAAATTTTGTCTAATAAATTCTAAAAAAGGGATTAAATTAAAGAAAATAACAAAGTATATTATGTATTTTTAACTGGCCTTTCCGATGCAGCAATCGGATTTTAGAAAAAATAAATAACAAAGGAACAACAAACATAATTGCAAAAAACCCTTGTTCAAAATTATTGGCACGATTTATTTAATAATCAATTGTATAGCCTTTGGCCTTGATTACCTTCCTCAGTCGCTTTTCATAGTTTACAACCAAGTTGTTGCACTCTTCAGTAGTAATTTTAGCCCACTCTTCCTGACAATAATCCTCCAATTGAATAAGATTCTTAGGCTTCCTTTGCATTACCCTCAATTTTAATGTTCTCCATAAATTTTCAATTGGATTAAGGTCTGGGCTTTGTGATGGCCACTCCAAAACATTAATATGATTGTCCTCAAGCCATTTCTTAGTCAGTTTAGCCGAATGCTTTGGGTCATTATCTTGCATGAACCACCAACGACGACCAAGTGAGAGCTCTTTAGCAGAGTCTTTCAGGTTTTCATCCAATATTTTAACATAATCTTCCTTTTTTATGCTACCTGTGACCTTAACAAGTCGCCCTGGTCCAGAGGCAGCAAAGGATCCCCAAAACATCAAACTGCCTCCACCGTGCTTCACTGTGGGTATGGTGTTCTTAGGCAGGAAAGCTTCGCCAGATTTTCTGTAAATATAAGACACTTTATTATGGCCAAATAACTCTATTTTCGTTTCGTCAGTCCATAGAACACGTTTCCAGAATGCAACATCTTTATCAATATGACGTTTTGCAAAGGCTAGCCTTGCTTTCAGGTGCATAGGCTTCAATAAGGGAGTCTTTCTCGGACGACATGCCTTTAAACCAGCTCTCTTCAAAACTCTACCAACTGTATGTCGAGATACATTCACTCCAGAGGTGCTCTGTTCATCAACAATCTCCCCAACAGAGATCCTTGGGTTTTGTTTTACTTGTCGAACAATTTTCCGTTCATCTCTTGGGGAAAGAATCCTTTTTCTCCCTCTACCCTCTAAACTCATAACGTGGCCTTGCGATTTGAACTTGTTTATTATGGCTCTAACAGTGGATTTGGGAAGGTTTAGCTTCTTTGAAATCTTATCATAGCCCTCCCCATTGGTATGGCATGCTACAACAAGCATCCTGACGTCTTTGCTGTGTTCCTTAGTTTTAACCATGGCGATTGAAAGTTATAATTTAGTCACTTATAATAGTTTAAATAAATCGCTATCTAAAAATTATCTGAAAAAAATTATTCACTGAATTAGCGTTAAACAAGCATAATATGGCTATAAAAAAGTTCAGAAAGCACGTAAACCGGAAATTGATTGATATTATACTGATACTAAAAGAAAAACAAAGCCGTGCCAATAATTTTGAACAAGGGTTTTTTGCAATTATGTTTGTTGTTCCTTTGTTATTTATTTTTTCTAAAATCCGATTGCTGCATCGGAAAGGCCAGTTAAAAATACATAATATACTTTGTTATTTTCTTTAATTTAATCCCTTTTTTAGAATTTATTAGACAAAATTTAACTTTTATTTTACCGTGCCAATAAATATGATCATCACTGTATATATATATATATATATATATATATATATATATATATATATATATATATATATATATATATATATATATATATATATATATATAAATGAAAATTACAATTGAATTTACCAAAATGATCCAAGATGGTAAAATTAAAGTAAATTATAAATATTAAAGAATTAATATTTATAAAATTATCTCAGCCAGATATAAAAGCTCGATAAAAGCAAATATGAAATAGAGCTTATAATATGAGCAAACAGTTAATGAAATATGTTAAAAACACTTTGAAATGAGTTAAAAACATATTTAATCTGAAAAGGAAACACTAGATAAATGGATAGTCCTTAATCCGCGGAGTTTCGATCTCATCAGAGAGTAGGAATTAGCAAAATGCGGGATCGGATTTTGCATGCAGAAGTATTTGATGAAACAACAAGTAAGTCAAAGATCTTACTTAAAAGCAAAATAAGTTAAGCAGAGGGAATATGGTAAAGAAAAAGGTGATTACACATTAATGGATAGTCTAGTAGAAGATAAAAAAAAATCCAGTGACGGTAAAATCCAAATGTAAAACTTCAAGAAAGTTAAAAGAATTTTTTTAACTTTCTTGAAGTTTTACATTTGGATTTTACCGTCACTGGATTTTTTATAAAAGAGTATTTCTTCGAAACTCCGCGGATTAAGGACTATCCATTTATCTAGTGTTCCTTTTCAGATTAAATATGTTTTTAACTCATTTCAAAGTGTTTTTTAACATATTTGATTAACTGTTTGCTCATATATATATATATATATATATATATATATATATATATATATATATATATATATATACGTGTGTACGAGTGCATATAGGTATATGATTAAATATATAGAGAGATGAATATGTATACAAATTATTTATTTAAAAAGTATGCATTAGAAATCCAATGAATGCACAACAGTTGCAAGTAGGTTTTATTGGTTAAAAAATACCTTGACAATCCATTTAACATTATGAGCGTCACAGGAAAAGAATGCAATTATAAAAATGGAACCTGTGTAGGTGATCAGCGCGTTTATCGTCCACTGTAGGATGATTTTTTTTTACATAGGTGTCACCACTTATCAAGGCCCATAGGCCACTCAAGGATAAGGGCTAAAGAGTGTAGAGTAGTCAAAAGGACAATATAGTAATCGATAGTAATGGAAGTTCGGTAAATTTGTTAACTTAAGTGGAACGGCTCATCAGAAACTTGTTCACGTTGGACTTGAAGACAACCATATTATAGACAGCTGGAAAGCAGGAAAACGGAAGACAATTCCACAGGCGTGCAGTTCTAAGAAAGAAGCTTTGATCATGGAATCTATGTTTAGGTGAAGGCACAGATAAAGAGTGGGGAAAATTATTGATAATGTTTTCAGCTAGTCTAGTGTTTCTTGTGAAAGTTTGGCGAGGGGGGACCATAGATTGAAGCTCAGTCGAACACTTTCCATGAAAAATAACTGTGTTTGCAGAAGACGGTCGTTTGAGCATTCATTGTACGTAATTTTATTATATAAAATATTAAAATACCATTAATTTCTGGTAACGGATGTTACATTTTTATCTGTTTCTGTTATGTATTCGAATTTAGGAGTAATGGTGTGTAGTGTTACTTATTTTTAGAGTCACCTGTAACTGACTATTATCAATTTACAGAATATGAACGAATTAATGTTATCAGAAATTCCAGCAAAACTTAACAGCCAGCTGTTGTTCAGTGCTGAATGTGACGCTGCTATTACGCACAGAAACTATTTCAATTGCTTTCAACGTATTAGATGTTCTGAAACTAAAGTCGCCATTAGGACTGCCAGCAACCACAGCAAATAGGCCAGAAACGTACGCCGGGGAAGTCAAATGCTCAGTCCGTTAAATCTAAAGTAGCTAATAACGGCTTGGTTCCCACAAGTTTTGGAGAATAAGAAACAGGGTCTTGAATATAGGTGTCTCTTCTATCCCAGCCATCATCAATGGAACTGGGGTACTTTTATCAGCATTTGACAAAGCCAAACTCATTGCTAAGAAATGTGCAGCAAGTGCTATCATTTGCAATTAAAGCTGCCCCCCCCGGATTACCTCTTGTGACTGCTATATATAAATATCTGTGCGTGATTTTGCTAAACTTATCAAAAATCCTTATGCCAATAAAGCAATTGGCTCTGGCTACATTCCTAATATAGTGCTCAAAAACCTTCTACCGGAACTAGCTCCCGTATTTACAAAACTATTTAAACGTTACCATAGAAGAAATGCTTTCCAACACCTTGAAAAACTCCATCGATCTGCCATGTATTTTAAGACACCGGTCTGCTGTATTGCCGGGATTATATAACTGAGTCTATGTGTGTTTAGTGTATATAAGTTATACGTGTTTCTGTAATCGATGATTGTGTATCGTCTAGTGGTCAGAATTATAAGGACAGCTATTTTTGTATATGGTGTATTTGTACGTATTTATTTAATAGTTTTTCTATATGTATGTGCATGTTTTCACATATTCTCGGGAATAACGAACAGTACAATAAACAGACAGTCTTTACTAATGACAAATAACAACCCTGTCTGTGCACATACTTTATTCATTCCTGCCCTCTCTTCTGGCAGCAGGCACCTGAAATGAAGGCAAATGCTTTCGACTGGTACACCTAAAACGCCGAGTTTAAGCCACACCCAATCCATGTTGTTTCGTTTTCTTTTGGCCTGCCTTTTACTTCCATACAGGCCCATGGCATTTAACCTTGGTCGTAGGGTGTTTCCCCTACGACCGACGTCGACTGTTCCTCCAGTCACCCGTCTGCCATATAAAACAGAGCCCCCCCACATTTGCCTTCCTACAAAAGTCGACGACTTGCCTCTCTCCTTCTCCTTCTCTTTATCTATCTATCTATCTCTCTTGGGTGTTATTAACAATAAAACCACTTGTTTTACTTAGACCATTGATTCTCGTCAATTACTAACAATTCATTTATGCATTCACTACGTTTACGAATCAAAACAAACATTCTTACTTACGATATCTTCCCTGGTCAGCCCACAAGGTACCTTCTGTTGTCTTTCAAATACCTTATATTTTATTGTACTTTGTTTCCTATAAGTTTCGCTTGGGAGCTTATTTCACCTATTAACTTGTTGCATAGACGGCCTCTTTATTTTATTTTCCATTTTTCCTGTAATAATTCTAAACACAATGTAACCCTTTTTTCATTTATAACCGTCTGCTCCTGTGTTGGGAGAGCATTGCCTAAATTGCGCGTTTTGCAATTCGCCGAAACGCATTAGAGCGGGTCTATCCCAAAGTGTACGCAATGTGGGGAGTATCCTTCGTTCCCATAGTTTCAGCTATACTTTGCATAAAACCCCAAAGTTCCATACTAAAAAAAGTTTTCATATCCCGTTTCAAGTTGAATCTTTCTTATAGATCTGATCAAACCTCGAAAAGCAAAAAAAAAAAAAAAGAAAAGGATTTAGCGAATCACTTCCCCAAAATACTAAAATAACTCGATGCCACGTAACCGTTCCTATCTCATCTTTATTACACAAATTTCACCATTAACTTTTGTAAACTTCTAATTTCTCTCTAATGCTGTTTTTTTTATTCTTAATTTAAATAATCTATAGCGTTCAAATTACATCCAAAAACAATTACATACATTTTTAAACGCATAACAAAATTACATTTCCACTAATTCAAATACATATACATACATTTTACTAGGAAAAATAGTTTACCGTCAACCAATGAAAAGACATAACTATTTCAATCAGGCCATGAGAAACAGTAGCGCTTCTCAACTTTGCTACAATTCTGCGTGTGATCCAAACAACTTCAAAACAATTTCAACAAATTGAACAATATCATTTTCTCTTTATTTTCATGTGTGTGTGGCATTTATATCAGTTTTCTTCTTCCTTTTTCACGTTGTCTGTGTGTGTTATATTTTTCTACTGTTTTCCATTTGTTTACAATTTAATCTGTTGTAAATTTCATATTCTCTGGTTCCTACATTTATTTTTGTTATATATATATATATATATATATATATATATATATATATATATATATATATATATATATATATATTGTCGGAGTTTTGTATGTGTGCGTGTTTATAATACATTTTTCTCTTTGTTTCTTTTTAACTAGTTAGCAAATTATGGCATATTTTTCTATTTCTTTTCGATAGTAATGGAATTATAAATAACGGCATATCACCTTTTTGAATCACATTTTCAAACACAGTTTACAATATCTCTTTTCTCTTTTTTTTCCGTATGTATGCGTGTCAATAATACGATGGATACTTATTTTCTCGTTGTGTTTTTAGAATTTTTTTCTATCAGATTCAATACGGCCTTATGCGAGGTTGATGGTCAACAGCACCCATTCGAACAAATGTTGTATTTTCCGGTTTATGCGACTGTCTATATATGCCTAGTTTCTGTAATCGATGCTCGTATATCATCTAGGGTTAGAATTATAAGGACATTTACTTTTCTTTGTATATGGGGTGGCTGTACGTGTCGATCTGTTACGTATTTATTTAATAGTCTTTCCATGTATATGTGGGTGTTTTCACCTATTCACAACGATAACGAACGGGGCAATAAACGGAGAGTCGTTAACAATGACGAATAACACCCTTTGTCTGCTTGACACTTGACAGGTCAGATACCTTATTCGCTGTCTCCCTCTCCTTCTAGCGGAAGGCACCTGAAATTAACACCCAAAACGCTGAGTTATCATTTCCCGATCTTTATTTCCAAATGTTCTACGTGTAGAAGTTTGCAGCTCTTAATCTTCTTTCTTATATTTTCCTTAGCTGCTCCGTAGATGTTTCCATCGGACCACAGAGACAACTCATGATCTCTAATTAACCTATTGGCTAGCTACATAACTTGTTTACGTATCTTTTACGTCAATCAGAGTAGACTATCTTGATTATCACATAAGCGAAATCGTTGTTTACTATTAACTACTATTTATTATTATGTTAATTCCAAACTAGCTTTGTATATGCTTTTCCTCTATTCATAACAATTTTCCTTGAGCTAAAATTCCCCAGTTAAATATTAAAGATAAATATTTGGTTTAAAATTTTTTTCTTTAAAAATATTTTTTGAATAACCTAAATAATTTAACAATTAATCATAATAATCGCTCCGACCCCTGGCACTGCCCGCCACAATATAACACATATACTAAGCTGTTATCATAGCTCAAGGGTCACAGCATAATAGTACAAACCAATAAATTCCCAGTGCGTTATGAGAAATTTGTTGGCATCTGTAATAAACGGAGAAGTAGTCAACCACATCAGTAAAAAAAAAAAACTAAAAAAGAACAGAAACACTCAGTAGCATGCAATATGATTTCTCTTCTGCTAGATCTACAGCTGATGTGCTTATTGTAATATAACACAGATTTGGAGATGGGGACTTCGTTTCTAGGACAATTGCTATTGAAATATTGCTTTTGATAGGGTATGGCATAAAGGTCTACTACATAATATCTCCTAGTACTGAATAGCTGGAAAGGTCAACCTAATTATTAAATCCTTTCTCTCTGATATGTTTATAAAAGTAGTAGTACAGAAGCATCAAAATTCATTTAGAGGGTGGTTGAACGAATATTGAGAGAAGACGAGGAGCATAGTTAGAAGTTAAGTGAGCGATGTATGAATTGATCAGCAGATGTTAATTTACATGTAATAGAATGATTATGGATATTTTAAAACATAACTCAATTCTAGAACTAAAGAATATTTTTATCGTATACTTTGGATCATTAAATGATATTTAAAAACAGTAATGAACTTAGATTTAATATAATATCATATCATATAATATAATATATATATGTATTGGTCGTTAAAATAGAACTACTGTTTCGATCTCAGTAGATCATATCATTCAACCCTAGTTTCAAGTTGTTATTGAGGCAAGTCTTCCAATGAATGAATAGGGTATGGCATAAAGGTCTACTACATAATATCTCCTAGTACTGAATAGCTGGAAAGGTCAACCTAATTATTAAATCCTTTCTCTCTGATATGTTTATAAAAGTAGTAGTAATCAGAAGCTCATAGAATCAACGCTGGAGTTCTTTCGTCTTTCATCCTGGGCCCAACACTCTTCCTGATCTTAATCAACTACTTAAGGCCGGCAATAGTTAAGATCTCTCTGATTCCCTCTTTTCTGAAATGTAGAAAAGGGTGGCTAGTTTATTTTAATGCATCCAAAACCAAGCTTCTCACCTGGCCCTAATTAAAATAGATAGTACTTGTTTATTAGAAGCACTATATTTTGACAAGATTCATGGTCTGACCTGATTTTAAATGGAGCACATACATAAAATCTGTTGTTGAGATCGCCGTAAAAATGGTTGGATCATTCTTACGCTCTAGTAGTAATCTCACTTCCGATGGAATTTTCTACCTGTATAGGAGCTAATTGACTACTCTTGCAGCATCTGGAGAGGAGTAGCATAGAGCATTCTCTTCTGCTTTGACATGGTATCAAACTGATTTCAGGATCTGGTGGGCGACGTTCTTTTCCTCGTCTTTGCAGTTTATCTCATAGAAGAGACGTTGCAAATCTCTCTCAGCTCTACTAATATTTTCACTCCATGCTTTCCTTGGTAGGTCTTTAGTGGCAAGCACCCAACTATCTATAACAACTATCTGCAATCTCCCTTATGCTCTATCTGTGCCTTAGTCTAAGTGAACATTTCTATGGGGTCCCCCCCGAGTGTTGCTCGTTTGTTGAATGCAATACTACGGAGCTGCTTCTCGGCTGACGATGACATTGTCGTTTTAAAGTTCAACGTTAACAGGTTCTTGAAGAGCTGTTTTCTTAAATAAATTATACAAATTTTTACTACGGACCATTTATCTCTGAGTGGCTTCTGGGCTTTGGTGAGTAGCGACTATACGAATTAAAAAAGAAGGATTTATGTTATATCTATCCATATGTATATATATATATATCCATATATATATATATATATATATATATATATATAGAGAGAGAGAGAGAGAGAGAGATAGATTGATAGACAGATAGATAAATATTATACATAATTCTTTTTTTGTTGTTACTTCATATATTCTTGGCTTGTGCTTATGTTTGAATAAAAAGGGTTTATTACATTTTAGTTTATTACTTAAAAGAAACGTTTTACATCAAATTAATATTGAGATTGAGTTGATATATAATAGAAGAAAGGATTACCCTATTAAGCGAAAATTAGTGGTCTGAAGGGAATTTGATCGAACGGATGAATCATTAACAGATTTTCCATCGCCATTATTTGAATGCACTGTTTCTCGGGTCCAGATTCGGACGAGGGCGCACAAGAAGATAAGAGATGAATGATGGTTATCGTCACAAGAAAATTAGGAGATTATTTATGATAGTAATCCAGTATTATCCAAGAAACTGCGCAACAAGTATTTGGCTATATTAGACTTTAAAAAATTACTATGTTTTCGTAGGTTGCGAAACAAGCTCACAGTATTTTGAAATGTTAAACTCCCATTTGATTTTTGGTACAGAAAAAAGAGAGAAAGAGAGAGAACAGGGGAAAAAGGAAGTTTTTGCTGTGGTTGCAGAAAGACGAGTTTTTACTGTGAATGTGATATAAAGAGGGAAAGGGTTTAAGCTCAGTCGAGTATTTACAATGAATATAAGGATACAGTAGAAAGCGGCTGGAAACATTTATCTTTGTGGAAGAAGTTTCAGGGTAGAGAAGAGATCATCCTGCACTATGTTGCAAAGTCGCTTTTTAACTTTGTCAAAACACAAAAAGAAAAACACGTAGTCCATGCGATCTCCCAAAATATAACAACTGTTCTCAATTTTTAGGCATACCTTGCTGTTATAGAGGTAAAGGATTACGTCAGGAATTATGTATTTCTGAACCGGTAGAATGATTTAACTATTTTCCAGTGACCTTATTAGCAGATTTAGTGTAATAAGTTTTCCACTTCAGGTCTGAAACAAAAGTTGGTTATCGGAGTGTATATGTATAAAACTTTTTTTTACATTATCCATATTCAATTACAATAGAAAACATAATTCATTCAACACATCTTTCGAAGAAAAACAAGCAATATCAAAAATGGAAATTAGTTTCATAAAATAGAATTTAGAGCCAGTAGCAAGTGTTAACATGTAAATATTACAGGAGAACGTTCGGTAACCTTACTAATCTGAATGTTTATTGTTGGTTTATTGTTGGCTACAAACAATCCAATGAATATGACGATTCATAGTTTATTTATAAGTTTGGGGTTGGAATAAAGAAACTGGAAACACGTAAAGAAAACAAATAACTCTTATTTGTTTGTTTTGTTTTATACATCTTAAGCGTGTAAGTCATACAATACTGAAATAATGTTTATTGTAATTGCTGCATCACTACACGTTAAGCCCACATTCCTTGTTCAATTGTATCGGTGCATATTAGAACGAAACATATTTGACTGAACTGGAAATCTGCCGGTTCTTTGATTAGCATCTTCAACTATTAGCACACCTGCATTCTCAATTAAAGGTTGTGTGCAAACACATACACACACAAACTCAGAAAACACACACACACACACACATATATATATACATATATATATATATATATATATATATATATATATATATATATATATATAAAGTTGAATGTCTGTGTATGTGTGTGTGTGTCTGGTCACGAATAGGCTCCTATATGGTTGACTATTTTAAAAAACTGATTACATATAATGATAGAAGATGTATCGAGACACAGGAATGGGTATGTTTGATCTGGCAGAACGGTGGTTCATTAAAATTGTGGTGTCTGCGTTCGCGCCTGGTCCACAAAGCATGGAAATAAAAAAATTAAAAATTTAAACGTTTACAAGTGGTTTTGATATAGATGTACATAAGAATAATTTGATAAGTATGTTTCAACTTAAATAGGGATGGTATAATAAAATTGTGTGGTCTGCGTTCGCTCCTGGCCTCCATAGAATTGAAATAGACACAAACTTTAATAAATACTTTTTATATCTATCTGCGTAAGTATACTTTGATAATTACGTTTCAGTTTGAAGAAACATGGTATAATAAAATTATGGGGTGCTCGTTCGCGTCTGACGTCCATAGAATGGAAATATGTCACAAAGTTTAACAAGGTTTTTTAATATATATCCACAGAATATTGTGATAAGTGTCTCAGTGTAAACAGATATGGTATAATAAATTATGGGGTTTATCTATTTTATTTTTACTTTCATCATATTTTACTTTGGTTTTGATACCCCCAAATTCGAAGCTATCTCTTTACAACCCTTCCTTTTCATAACCTATATTACTTTAAAAAATCAGAGTCCATTTTCTGTAGGTTGTTTTTGAACCCAGTCAACGACGGGTACTTTTGCTAGTATATATATATATATATATATATAGAGAGAGAGAGAGAGAGAGAGATAGATAGATAGATAGATAGATAGATATAGATATATATATATAATAATATTCGTAGTTTGTCATTAATTTTTTCATTTAGATTTCATTAAAAAACAGATAATTCGTAATATCTCTTGAATATGTGTCTTTAATATAAAAGAAACATTATAAAAATAAAGATTTCTGTTATTTTTCTTAAACACATTTGATGTTGTGCAGTAATGCACTATGTAATTTAGCTTAAAAACCGGTTATATTTTTTTAACAGAAGCATCAAAATTCATTTAGAGGATGGTTGAACGAATATTGAGAGAAGACGAGGAGCATAGTTAGAAGTTAAGTGAGCGATGTATGAATTGATCAGCAGATGTTAATTTACATGTAATAGAATGATTATGGATATTTTAAAACATAACTCAATTCTAGAACTAAAGAATATTTTTATCGTATACTTTGGATCATTAAATGATATTTAAAAACAGTAATGAACTTAGATTTAATATAATATCATATCATATAATATAATATATATATGTATTGGTCGTTAAAATAGAACTACTGTTTCGATCTCAGTAGATCATATCATTCAACCCTAGTTTCAAGTTGTTATTGAGGCAAGTCTTCCAATGAAAGAAAAACTAGAGGCTTTTAAAATTCCAGAATTTGTATTCTTGGCTTTAAATTTCTGTAAATTTCTCGTGTAGATGTCTTACCTAATTAAAATTACTAATGCAGCCTTGTGTTTCGCGGCTGCTAATTAAATACTCATCTTCCATCTCTTTATTACTATGAGCTCAACACGTGTTTCCAAAATAGAAATTATAAAATTTAAAAAGTCCCGCAGAGTTTCTTTCATTCAGAGACTTGCCTTAATAATATCTTGAGGTCAGGGTTGCCTGATGTGATCTATATAGATCGAAACAGTAGTTCTATTGTCACAACTAATGGCAATTTTTACCTAAATTGAATAAAATAATATCTTGCTCTTTTTTTATTGGGCAAATTCAATATCAACAGCTTTGTTAATTTAAATGTTTTTCTTCCTTTTGGATATTTTAACTTGGAATATATATTTTTAATATATTTTTATTTTTTATTTTTAGAAAGTTATAATTACTGCTTGTCGTGGGACTTCATCCAAGTCACCAAAGACAAACGTTCACTTTGCAGTAGGAATTGAAATTTAAATAGAAGTAAATTAAGTTACTTATGAAATCATGTAAGCAGGTTTGTCATAATTCAGAGAGCAATGGGTGCATTCGACTTTGTTTCTGAGTTTGTGAGTGATGCGCCCGGCTTATTCGCGGGACTTAATCTCAATTCAGAAATCGAGTTCAATTTTAATTTTACTTAAAAGGGCTTCAACAAGTGAGCTGTAAATGGTGAAATAGTAATCTCTGTTTGTGATAAATTTTACTTCACTCGTTGGTAGAGATTTTGTAAGGAAATCGCCGGGTACTACGCTTAAGGCATTACTCGTTAGGTAAAGCTAATCGAGCTCTTAGGCTCATTGAAAAGATGTTTACATTGTTGATATCTAGATTTCGCTTACATTTGGCGGTAGGTGCATGATGGCCCAAGTGAGATGTGCAGTTTCGATCCAGGCTTGAAGCACTTGCTATATAGTCGCACTGATAATCTGTAAACAGCAAAACAGTATCCATATATATATATATAAATATATATATATATATATATATATATATATATATATATATATATATACGTAGAGGAATATTTCTGTATCAACGTGACTAAATATAAAACTATGATTATGCATAAATGAAAAGGAAAACGTCGTTTTAGAATCTCATTAATTTTTCTTATCGCTATTCCGCTTAATCTATGATGAAATATACGCATAGATTTACTTTCTTTAATCGGAAGTAGACATCTAATACGGACAAAACATATGAGAAATATTCATGTTACATTTAATGTACACCTGAGATTATTAGATTCAAATATATTTTCCTAGTTATTCTTGTGGAATTTAAAATTTAGAGAAAACATCAAAAATAAAACAAATAAAACAGACCCATGAATTCTTCCAAACTGAATGATTGTCAATATTAGTTTTATTAAAGGCTAGTGAATAGTTAAAAAATGAATTTCTCAAAATATTTATTTGTTGCTGTCTAATAACACTTATTTTCTCATAGATTATCCAAACATCTTAAAACCTATATTAATTCATTTTATTGCGGATTATTATTCTGATCTTTATTGGTTGTTGTTTCACGACGTTTCGTCAGGTGGTAACCGTGATGGATAGGAACTTCGAATCTCCCTGCCATCCGTAGTTTTTGTCGTCTCACCACGCTTTGGCAAAGTAGGCCTCTGGCCGGCTTTGGGTAGGATTGAGACCGCTATCTTCAGACAATTCTCATCTGGAACCGTAGAGATTCAACGTCTCTATCAACTGCGCCACATCAATTGTTAACTGGGAGATCTTGAAAAAAGCAGAACTTGTCAATCACTTAACTCCTCTTGTTTCCTTTGCATAAAAGAAAAACTCTTTATCACTAAATTTAAATATAAGGATAAACTCCTAAAAAAGAAGTAAGAAACATCAATAAACTGTAGGCATTATAAATCACATCTCCTTAATCACTTACATACTCCACTCTCTTAGTTGCTTATCAAACTCGCCGCTAAGACTACATACACTAACATCCCACTAAAATGCACCTGAACCTTTTACTTAAATCTCTACAAAATTAAACATTGGCTAATTTCATTACTAGATGATCTTTGTAATCACTGCGCCGGAAAATCATTCAATACGACTTCCAATTTATTTCTATACATACTCCAACTATTTATCTATTTCCCTCAATTCATTCACCAAAAATTTTAGCACCTGGCATCTACATGAATGTTATATCTCATATCAAGTCTTTCTCGAACTTTTTAATGATTTTTACTATTAATAGATATATTCGAACAGATTAAGATTATCTGTATGTGTTGTGTTGATGTCCTTGTCTTAAATCTCATACCATAGAAATGCTATCATCTTTTATACGACTTAAGCCAAACAAAATAAGCCTTAAATTAAACTTTAATTTAAACGTTTTTGTTATAATTGAAATCAATAGTTTTCTCTACTGTATTAAAGCACTTTTAACCATAAATTTTGAATCGTCAACTCTAAACACTGACTAGTTTTAACCTCTCACAACCACCAAGTAAATTATAAATTTAAACAGTAAAGAATATGCACCGTTATATAACATAAACTTAAAGACTAACTCTGAATTTTTTTTATTTGAATCGACTCCAAATGAATAAAAAAACATATATGTGTGCATGTGCCTTTATATATGTGTGTGTATACGTGGTTACCTTCAGAGCAATTATCTAGATTTGTTTTATATGTTGACTTACTCTATCGTTTGCCATTTATACCTTTTATTCTATTTTTAAATCCATTATTCTTTACATTTAGATTTGTAATTTTTACTTTAAACACTTTTTCACACTATTGTTACCATCAATATTAAAAATTATCATTATTAATTATCGTAAATATCAAAGTCACCAACACGTTTATCCTCCTTTCGCTCCTATTCTTAATTATTATTATTACAATTAAAGTAGATTATTATATCTAAGCATGGAGATAAATTAATTATATGCATTTGGAGATTTTATTATAAGTATTATTGCTATACAACTTTCAAAGCTTCGCATAGTAAATAAGTAAAAGAGCTATAATGAGAGATAGGAGTAAAGGTGGAGAAGTTGACATGGATGGGGGCGAATAGGAAGGAGAAAATATGCCTTAGAATTACCACCAATATATTATTTATGGTTTCCCCTTTTCATTCTTCCTCTTGTCTTTCTTTCTTTCTATTTTCTTTTCTTCTTTTTTTCTCTCTCTCTCGTCTTTTCCTTTACTTCCTTATTCTTTAACCTCTTCACTAATGTGTGTAAGGATTATAGTGGTGGGGCGGGGATATACAAGAGGGCAACAAAAACTCTAGTGCAAAAGCATTTACATAACTGAATAACCTCGATTTAATCTGAAACCTCTTTTAGCATAGATATGTCACATCCACAGTCCCCTACTGTTTGAAGCTATGCGCACTAGTATGTTTAAGATTTAGGGCGGATATCACACACACATACGAAAACTATTATTGTCAAGCTTCCATTACCTCTATCTCGGTTTTTTAATCCCCTATCTTTTTTTATTCATACCTGTATCTAAACACAAACACTATGTGCACCCCTTTTGGGTCTTATTTACATACATCAAAATCTTATTTTTCACAACATTTGATGGAACCTCCTGATATTAACTCCTTGTGACGAGGAAGGCAGAATAATTTTTCCTATAATGTTGAGTCGACAGTGTTAAAAATAAAAATGTGCAGGAAGATATATGTAGAAACGAGTTTACGCATTTTCATTTTGGACACACCGAAACACATTTAAATCATTCATTATTGTCTTCTATTGTTTATAAATATACTCGTTGAAATAATCCCAACCTTTCTCATTGAACCGTTTACTAATATGGAAACAAATAGACACTGAGTCTTATCGATAACTTTTAACGTTTCCTTAATGAGAAATGCTTCCAAACATGCTGCAAACCCTTATCAGTCTGTTCTATATCTAAAAAATTCCAGAACTCGGTCGTCTGCCTCTTAGCACACACCAATAAGTTTCCTGACTGAATTTACGGAACACCAGGAAAGAGTTTAACAGATATCTAGTCACCCAAGAGCTCCCACATTCAATAGTTTGGCCGTGCTCAATCCGCGCGAGGACGGGGTTGGTTATTCGTTTCTGGGTCCTTTACTCTTCGCACGAAGAGTTCAGGAAATGACCCCCACACTTGATGTTGGTGTTACTGCAGTATAAAAACGTTAACTCCGAAAGTCACACAAAAAAAACGACGATCAACTCTTCTGGTCGGGTGCTATCCAAAGATTATATCATCAGAACTAAATAATTACAAAGTTTTAAAAAAACTGTACAATTATACAATGCCGTGGCAAGAAAAGATGGTTAGATATACATTTGTAGAGCGAAAAGCCAGCCGTCCGTTAGAGAAATACTCCTTTTTCGTATACCAGGAATAGAAACGCGTCAATTGCTCCTCCTTTAGAAAATTAAAAAAAAAACTTTTTTGTTTTGAATATCGAATAAGTCTCATTGAAAATTATCAGCACATGTCAGTTCGTATTTCCCCTTTCTCTGGTTGCGATACACTTTTTTCCTCGCTTCTTTCGGAAAAGTCTGTAGTCAGCTGCAGTTACAAGTCGCGGTTGATCGTTGGGGATTAGTGAGATGGAATTTCTTCTTGCATACGTGCCCCCGTTTGGCGAGTTCCTTTTGTTGGCCTGCAGTGAGAGAGCTTGTGCAGAGTCAACCCTCGACTTTCTCGCTCGGCTGTTCCAAGCTTCTTGCTCTCTTACTCCCTCCACTCTCTTCTGTCCAAATTTGCTCGTGCACGTCATTATATAGATAGGTAACGCAGTAAGGTTGGACGCGACCGGCCTACAGTTCAGACAATGGGATATCACCCCGTCATGCTTTGGCTCGTTCCCATTGGTCAATTGTCAATTTTACGTATACATCTCCATGGGTAATTTTCCATCGAGGAATTTCTCACGCCAGCAGTTTCTGCACCAAAAGCACACGCTAAAACAATATTTCGATACTATTCCTCGGTATATTATCAATTCATTGGAAAAATAGCATCAGCATATGATTGTTATTATTAACTCACATCCGTTCAGATGTAGTTGTTTTCCCCTTGTGAGTTGCATCACCAAGTAGCAAGGAGAAAGCAGCAAAGCAATCGAAAACTGCCTGGTATTCTTTTGCATAAAAAAGCTATTACTAAGCTTTGTTACAGCAATTATTACTATTAAATCCGTTCCCACAGGGGTTGGGCCACAATGGGCTTTTAGGAGTAGTCGTCGATGGGCATAAATCAGAAACTCATAGTATTAACGCTAGCGTCCTTCAAGGTTCCATCCTGGGCCCAACTCTCTTCCTGGTCATCATCAATAATCTCCCAAATCACATTCTTAGATAATTCGTAGATATTTATGCAGATGACACCACAATCTATGGCAACACTTCAAATGTTAGCAATGGCCAATATCTTTCTGATTCTCTTTCTTCTGATCGTGAACGTAGTGCAATGGGAAGAAAGGCTGGTTAATTTTAATTCTTCTAAAACCAAGCTTTTCTCTTTGCATAGTAATCATTCTGACCTCCACCACGCCCCAATTATAAAATGAATAGCTCAGGTCTTGAGTAAGATCCATATCTTGACCAGTATCTGGGACTGGCCTTCACTCGTGATCTGAAATCGAACACATACATCAAATATGTTGTCAGATCGGTAGAAAAATAGTTGGATCACTCTACCGCTCCAGTAGGTATCTCACTACTGATGCAATTTTCTATTTTTATAAGGGCTAGATACGCCCTAAAATGAAGTACTGTTGCCACTTCTGCTCGACGTTACTCGGCATGCCCTATTCAGCCTTAATAGAGTTCAAAACTGGCTTTGAAACCTAGTAAGTGGTGCTCATTACTGTTCCCTGCAACCTTTTTTTACGAGCATGTCTCTGCTCTATCGCTATTTTCACGGCAAGTGCTTGACTGAACTCTTATCTATGGTCCCCCCTTGCTAAACTTTCACAAAAACACTCAATTAGCTACAACCACTATATACACTTTCCCACACTCTGTAACTGTGTCTAAAACTTAAACGTAGATTCCATGACCAAAGCCTATTTACCAGAAATGGCCGCCCATGGAACACTGTTCCGTTGGCCTGCTTTTCAGTTGAATACAATATGGTAGCCTTTAAATTCAATGTAAACAAACTCTTGTTGAGCCGTCATTATAAATAATCAAATTCTACCCAATTTACACTATTAACGATTACTACAGTACCACCTTATATTCATTAACCCTTATCCTTGAGTGGCCATCGGTCTTCATAAGTGGTGACTCTTTTGTAAAGAAAATTGGGATACGATTTTCAGACCTATCTATCGTATTTTAAATATTTAACCTTTTCGATATCTCACCTAAAGAATTTCCCTTGTTTTACAAAGACTCTAAAAAAATATGTATTTCTTATTGATGGAAACCTCTATTTTAAAAATATCTCTTTTGTAAATATCTTTAACCTTATTCATTTGCTTGTATTTGTCATCTAGCATGTTTTTCGATTTCTCACATAAAACAAAAACAAAATTTAACCGAAAATTTGAATCATTAATAAAGCCCTAAAAAATGGCGTCTCCTCTGACAAAGGGACCCTCCAACGAAAAATTGAAAATATATAGGCTATTGAATTTTGTATTAAAAAAATTAAATTGATCATATATATATATATATATATATATATATATATATATATATATATATATATATATATATATATATATATACAACTGAAGAGCAGTGATACATAAAGGGAAAGCTCTTTATAAATAAACTCTATAGTAACCTAGAGGTAAGAGCTACCGAATATCTACTAAATGCTTGAAATTCCTGGCATAAAAATGGGATTAGACTACCTGCAAGAGCTGTAATACACATAAAGAATCTGGATCTGGATCTGGATCTGGATCTCTGTATATATACATATACGAGTGACGTTCTAAAAGTAATTCCTCTTACTTTTTTATTCCGCTCGAATGGATCATTGGGGATTGCACATTGCATTGTTGTGATTTCTGAACTTATGCATTCATGATCCGTAAATGTCATCTGCGGCTACGAAAGCGACCTATGTAATAAACCTGAATCAGAAGCAAAAATGCCTCCTTGAATTTCTTTCATACAGAAAAAATTGAACCAATCAACATACAACTGCGCATGTTTGCGTTTACGAAGTTAATTCTGTTGATGCCCACATAGCTAGGAGATAGGTTTGTCGATTTCAGAGTGGCGACAGAGATGTGAGTGGTAAAGGGCACTCAAGACTTTCATGACCGAAGCATCAAAAAAGGCTGAGAAATAGCGCACAAAAACTCGCTCGTTTTAATAATAACAATGCCGTCTTCGTGGCTTTAGTTTTAGTTCCTTATTTTTGAAACGGCCTTCGTATATATATATATATATATATATATATATATATATATATATATATATATATATATATATATGTATATATATATGTATATGTGTGTGTGTTGTGTGTGTGTGTTTGTACGTGTATGTGTGTATGTGTGTGTGCCTGTGATTTTCTCTGTGATTTTCTGTGTGATGAGATGCCGTTTGGAAAATGATACTCGAATATTCTAACCAGAATACCTAGAACATTCTGTCAGAATAGAGATTTCATTTCACATTTTACATTATATACTCTAATCATTTAGCATACTACTTTTTAGCGTTGCCATTGCCAGTTAAAGGTTCACTGCAGTGATTAAAGTATAATGAGTGAGATTTAGAAAATAAAATTATCCACTCTTTACGAGTCAGGCAATATTCTGCGTTCAATTAGCTTAACATTATATGGTGAAAAGACAGCTGTGCACACAGTCGCTGTGAATTTAAAATGAGAAACACTTTTCATAACACAAGAAGAAATGACTGCTTACGTAAAGCAATACAAAGAATTAACAATTAATGAAGTGCATTTTCACTAGTTCTTCACTGGTTAGGACAAATATCTAAACAGTTTGACATTTAAAATTGCAGTCTGATTTAGTATCATTTGCAACAGCTAAGAATAATGCTTAAAAACCTATTAGGAAACCAAAACTGTATCATCGCAACATCACAACAAAATTACATAACCTGAAGATCAAAATATAATAGATTTGTAATTTTGCAATAACGATGCAACAGTGTTTCATGATATTCAATTCGAAATGAGAAAGATTATGAACCCAAAACTAAAGTTATAATTATTTTCCATAAATATATGTAGTTTTATGTTCTCAAATTAATCTACTTTGCTATAATTTATATTGCGAAATATTTGATAAAATTCCGACCAAATAATCATTTATTACCCATCTTTGTTTTATTCAATACCTAACATTGCCCGGGGCAAAAGTGTTACATCTGTTTCTATAATACTGTTATCTCTCACCCAGTCTCTCTATCTTTCTCTTCGCCTTTTCGGTTTCTAACTCCCTCTCACCAGCCCATATTTCTTCGCTGATGATACCATTCCTCTTTCCTGGCGTACACACAGACAACATAGTTTCATATAGGTTCCTCGATAAATGAGTTAGCAAAAGGGAATTAATTTTTTTGTTGCAAAAGGGTTACCACATATCAAGGTCCGGTGGCCACTCGATGATAAGGGTTAATGTGTGTATTGTCGTCATTGGACAGTAGTGTAGTAATCGTTTGTGGTGGAAATTTGGTATAATTAGATTATTTACGTGGTCGCTTAAATAGAAACTTCTTTACGTTGGACTTGAAGGCGGCAATATTGTAGTCAGTTGAACAAAGTTACACAGGCAGACAGTTATAGGAAAGTGATTCCACGTTCAGGTTTAGGAACTGATAAAGATTGAAAGAATATATTGGTAGTGTTTTTGCCAGACGATTGTTTTTTTTTTTTTTTTGTATAGGGTTGGCAAGGAGGAACCATAGATTGGAGCTTAGTCGAACACTAGCCATGAAAATAACGATAGAGCAGAGACAGGCTTGCAACGTCTTTTCTGTGGGATATAGGTTGCAGAGAAGAGAAAAGGTATCGCCTACTATCATGTTGACAAGAAATCTTATATGGTTTTTAACTTTTAAATTCAGATGAAAAGTGTATTGATCGAAATATGCACCATCAGAATGGACACACTTTTGGCGACGCCAAATGTGTCTTTATGCTACTGTAATGTAAAAATCTTGCATTCTCTATGGCGATGAAGACGCTGAAGGCATTTTTGATATCGCTTCGATTGGGGGGGTTCTTCCGTAAAAATGTTCTCGAAATGCTTCACTTCATTCATTTTCTGCAGTGTCGGTTTAACTACGTGCGGTTGGGCATTGTTATAGGGGAGAATTGGGCCTTTTCTTTCGACTAATGCCGGGTGGTGTTGTCGAAGTGTCTGATGCATTTCATCCATTCGTTGACAGTATTTATTTGCCGTAATGGTTTCACCTGCATTTAAAACAACTGTAATGGATGAAACCGGTCGCAGACCACTAAACAGTCAGCATTACCTTCGTTCCGTGCAACTCTGGTTTTGGGAAGTGTCGAGTAGCTTCGTCAGTATCTAACTACTGAGCTGAGCATCACCGGTTGTCGTAAAGAACTCACTTTTCATCGCAAGATCGAGAAACGTTCTTATTTCTTAAAAGAAGGGAAGGTGACATTTCATAACGATGTCATTCAATTCGTGAGGCACCCATTTATCAAGTTTTTTTTGTTTCCAACCTCCTTCAAGTGGTTGGAAATCGTCGTATACGTGACGTCTAATTCAAAAGCAAGTTCTTGAACAGTTAACTCGACAAAGGCTCTTAATTTATTGTTGTCAACATCTGATGACTAATCATTACGCTCATAATCTTCAAGACTCATCGCTGCCACGAAATTTCTTGAACCACCATTTATTAATGAGAATATTATTTTCAAATAGCAGTTACCTTTACAGATAGTATCCATTGTCTCTTAAAACAAAACGGAGGCAATATATATTCAAATATAGAACTCTGAAACTTCTGAAAGAGAATGATTATCTGTTTTATCTAGATTTTTATTAACAAAAAAGTTGGAGAATTTGGTTTCTGGTTTTTAGATGTAAACAATGAGGAAAGTATTTGTGAATTTAGTACCTTTAAATTTTCGAGATTCTTAAACATTTTTACAAAACTCAAATTTACGGACAATAAAATATAAAATATAATGCGAGTGAAAATTGCAAGATTATTAACTCATTAAATGCTGGTGAGAATCATCACACCTACTCTCTCATGTATTAACACGTTAAAGAACTTGTGTAAAAATATTTTAGAATTGAAGGACTAGCTTTGCATATAAGTTTAATTTAAAATGACAACACACTTTGGGTTTATTTGTTGATTACGAACTTCGTGGGTGTGTATTTCAGCACGGTCCGTAAACAACAAAAGTATTTCATTAACAATCTTAAGCGTTTTTTATGCTTTAAAAAATATGTTGCTGATCATGTACCGTCATTCGAATGAAACATGAATAAAAAGTAAAATGGACGCCTTCAGCTGAGTTTGAACCTAAAAATTTATTGCTGTCATTCCATCATCTTATCCGCTGAATCAACTTCAGCAACAATGCTTCAAATTAATATAATTAACATAAATGAAGTGCAAAAACAGCTTACGTATGTGCAAGACCAATTGTTGCGATAAACTTGACCTTCTAAGCACATGCTCTGGAATTTCTAAAGCAAAGAATTAATCATTTAATGCTTTCTGGTAAATCGACTCCACCTGCTACCCCCAAATACTCGCCTTGCTAGGCAATTACATATAAACACTCTGAAAAACTTGACAGTTATAATAAAACATTTAATATAAAACTGTAATGTAATCTAAGATTTTAGAACCAGTCTAACGTTTTAGGACAATGAACCAATTTTTTCCTTGGAAAATAAATCCTGTGCGCTGTTTTTTTTTTTAAGATAATGATATGTGGCTATAAGAGAGTATTTGTTGGAGGGGGAAGCATGCCACCTGGACTTCGTGTTAGTGGCAGGACTAGAAGCAATTACGTGTGAGCATTTTGAAAAGTTGGTACAAAGAAAAAAAATTATTTGGGAGTAGAGGATTAGTTTCACATATAAACTTAATGTAAAATAATCCATCATTTCCAGGCCATTCTAGAGTTTTCAGGCAGATAATCATTTTATTTGTTTATGAAAGACAAATCCTACGCGTTTTTTAGGAGATGCGGGGTGGGTAGACAATTATGGATGGTTTTAAGAAGGTATGCACGATGCGGGCTTACCACTCAAACCTAGGATAATGAGACAGTCGAGGTTTTATTAAAGAAAACTGCAACACAACAACTTTTTTTCAGACTGAGTTAATAAAAAACAAATGTGAAATTTTTAACTTAAAAACAACGATAATTATTGGGGTGGGTTTCTACCAGTATTTTATTTATTTTTCTATTTATGAGCGATTATCGATACTCCAAACATGTAACCAGCTCGTGTTATTCATTATTTTTGTTCTCGCCTATACCACACGAAACTACTTGTTTTACATCTGAACAAACTCTTTAAAAAAAGCTACCAAACACCAAACATTTATTAAGCTTGGTCGAAGATTAACTTATCTGGCATTTGATAATATTTATGTGTTATATATTTCTTTTTCAACAACATGTTTGTTTAATTATCCATTGTAAAGCATAGGGGGAACTCAATTTTAATAAGAGCTCCCTATATTTATTTTATACGAGGATTTAGGATGCTGAGTAACCGGCATTTATTTCGTTTAATTTTCTTGATTTTCGTGAGTACGTATTTTACATAAACATAAGTCACGTGACACATCAAGGGCCCTGACATCTACGTTTTGACATAAAACATGTATGCGTCAAAATACCTCCAAAAAGTTAAAATGATTTTAACGAGATAATAAAATTGAATATACATTAGTGGCACGAGCGGGTAGATATACCGTTTTTATTTTAAGTTCGTAAAAATATATTTCCCTCTGTCTTTTGAATCAGCTAGAATCATAAATTGTCTGTCAGTTTTATTGTGGTATTATTTTTTGCGAAAAAATTGAGACGTTGATTAAATGCTGCCTCAGTTTAGAAAGAGTCTCTACCGAACTAACTAGTTAAACATTGACGAACTATTTTTATTTGTTTTAAGCGAAAATATATTCGCGTGGAAGGATAGATCAAATACTGTCTCAGTCATAAAAGATTGATCCTATTTTTTACAAACACGAGAAAAAGATTTGCTTTTTTAATAATTTAAAAGAATACATAGATACACCCGCCACGACCAAATTTTAAAAGATATTAAAACCCAAACATATACTCATCAAGTACAAAATAAAACCCGTAAATTGAAAGAGAAAGTTAATTGAAATTTTTAAAATATTGTATGAAAATAAAATATTAAATGATATAAAATAGAATATTTAGAAAAAAGTTGAGTTTTCACAAAATATTTGCCAGTTTGTCTTTATATAACATAACGTATGCCTTTGAAAGTTTTGCTTAAAACTCTGTCCTCCTTCATTTGACATAAAACTATGAAAGAATCATCTGTGCATTTTATTATCTTGCTAATTTTTAATGTCCATTAAAAATTAAAGCACATATAATCGGAACGATTTTTCTGTAACATAAACCAATTTAACTTCTACAATTTGAATTTTCTTAAAATGAAGTAGTTTTATTTGAAAGCATTTAAACTATATAAACTGGTTTCGTTATAATTTTATATATTTATTGAGGAATATCGCTGCATTTGGTTTGTGAATTACGATCTGGCGAAAGTTTAGAAACATTTTAAAGATTTGTTATACGGACTTAGAGCACGTATTTTTTCATTATTATTTAATAATATGTCAAAATAATAACAACAAAAAACATTTCACATCGAAGCCAGCCTTTAAAGCTACTGACAGTGCTAACAACCCAAACAGTACGTAAGCGTTGTAAATTAACTAAAAATAGTTTGTGCTTGGAAAATCTCAAGGAAATCTGCGCATGCGCACAACGCGATTGTTGATACGATAAAATTTGACCTCTCTTTTTGACGAATTATGGAAAAATTAATCCCTAAGCAGATCAGTATTTTATCAATTCTAGATATTATTTATCGAAGATATGGCGATCAAGACAATGTTAGCATTATAGGCCTTTGGTTCGCACTTTTTGATCAATTCAATGCATTGTGCATAAAATACAAATTTCTGTTGAACTAAGAGCTTGCAGATAATTATTATAAATAATTGTTTTTCAGAAATTATATCACACAAAAGATGTTGATATGCCGTAAAACAGAGAAATCAAATGTTCTACTTGTCAAATGTACACTGATAAAAAATAGCATCCCATGAGATTAACAACGTTTAAACGTGGAAAACTTGATGATAATCATTGCTTGTTGATAACAAAAGAGCATGTTAATTCTGTAGTGTCCTAGCTTTCCAATTTTGACCAAATCTTATTAAAATGTGAAAATGCCCATTTTTATCTTTTCATCTTTTTTTTGTAAAACTTTCAACTGACACAATGTTTTCTAATATTTTAATAATAAAAAAAATAGCTGGTTTTAAATGTATTCATAAATGCAAACAATTTTGATGGTCAAATGAAAACGAAAACAGCCATAAAAATATAGGGTGATATCGCTCTTTATTGCAGTTTTTTGAAGAACAAAGAACCTAGCGCCCCAAATGATGATGATAATAATAATAATAATAATAATAATAATAATAATAATAATAATAATAATAATAATAATAATAATAATAATAATTATTATTATTATTATTATTATTATTATTATTATTATTATTATTCACCGAAGACTACTTAATACCATGAACGTTATAACAACACAATTACTGCCTCGGCTAAAGAGCTATAGTACTTTTTATTAATGCCTGGCTTTTGTTTTGTATGTCATTTGATGTTTTCTCCTTAAAGAAATGACCGGATAAAAAGGACGATAAAAACATAAGAATGAAAAAGAATGGCGTGGAAATAATGAAATAAAAGAAATAAGCAGAGATATAAAAAAAAGCGATCGCATGCCAAGACAACATTCATATAATTACGTATCACTCAATGGAGGTAACTAAAATATATTGTTTGCTCCAGTTTTTTATTTACTATATTATGTTTCTTTTGTTTTTAGTTAAACAGCAGTTTTCACCATAACTATTAACCCCTCGTTTGATGTTTCCTTTCTCGTCTGAGTTTTGCTTTATCTCGACACAATGGATAAGTATATAAAGGCAGGCAAAATAGCGTCAGATATGAGAGTGCTATCATTTGCTGAAAAATCTTCCGACAAAAAAAGCACACACGCTAAGCAACAAAAAAAAAAATACACGCTCTCGTGACAAACCAAAATCATAAAATTCTTTAATTGATAAAAACTTTGTAAAAATTTGACAAATGCTACACATCAGTTAAAAAGCTCATGTGTAGATTAAATATAACAACGAATGACAGGAAAATATTGACATGATTAGAATGGTTTCATGTCAACTCGTTTGAAGGATTATACGTGTGTAAATATGTATTGAATTACCGTGAGAATGTTCAGATATGTTGTATACTGAACTTGTCGCATATTTTTGTTATGACAATTTTGCTTCATTGTTTTTTAATATTCGAAAGTTTATTACGAAAATGAAAAAATAACGCTGAAAAATATATTGATATCTCACATATAAATTTTTACTGCTAAACATTCAAAATCTTATAAGAACTGCAATCTGTCTGACATATAGGTAAATGATTTAGTCTATTTTATTCGTATTAGTTGGAGTCTTCTGACTACTGTTCTTCTTAACTGTCATTTTCATTATCGATTTAAACTTCAACCTTTATCATATGAATGAGAGATAACTTGTTAAAAACGTCGACTCTTGTATAGATGGTTGAGTTTCGGTCTTGACTCAAGGGGCATGTGATCTACATACATTAAAGAGCTGTGATACAGCGAAATAGTCTGTCAGTGGATGACTATATATATATATATATATATATATATATATATATTTCTAGATGTTTATGCAAAAAATATGTTTATTCAAATATATTTCACCCTTTACAGTGCGGAATGATAAAATTGTCGCCCTAAAAACAATACTACAGCTTTATTTTTTAAAATTTTATTGAGAAAATCAACTCAGGAAACCTGATTATGTAGCCATCTTCAGCTTCAATCACCAACTCAATACGGGCGCATTCCTTTTCCACAATACTCGGCAGATGGCGGCGATCAGGCTGGCTTCCGTGTTGTGGGAGGTCATGTCGGTGATGTTCTTGACGTATGATAAAACGAAGTAGTCCAGCAGGTTCAGGTCGAGGGAGGAACGAAGCCAGTAAGAGAAGGCTTCAAAATTATAGCACTTCTTCTGAAGCCAAGACTGGATCTTTTTGGACTTGTGGGCTGCACCCAAGCCTGCCAGCGACTACCTGATTGCACAAAGGGATCACCACTTTCGTCAGCACATCCAGAAACACTTTGGTGTTGAGTTTCAAGCCGACTTCGATTAATATGAGTTGGTATGATGTGACCCTCACTTAAAACCACATTAAAGCCCATAACCATGGTCAAAAACTTTGTTATTATCACGCTATGCATGTCCCTGTTATTTGTGGCAATCCATCGACAGTTCTGGCTGTTGTGCACCTGGTTTTGACAGTTCTTTTCATCTGAAAAGAACCAGAAGCATGTTTGGCTTCTTGGGATGCTTCAGTTAGTTGAGCAGTTTGACAGACTTTATTAGCCTGAGGTACTTTATCTTCTCAGTCAAGATTTGGCTTGTCTGGCGCCGGTAAGTCCTCCTTTACATCATTCATTAGCAGTTGTGTGTGAGACTCCTAAATCTCTAGCAATCTGCCGAATAGGTTGCTGGGGAGTTGCATCAATAATTGCCTGAACCTTTTCGATGAACTTCCCGGTACGTATTTCCTGGTGGTTTCCTCGGCCTTGTGCTTTCACTCCATCACCTCCAAAGGAGCCTCAGATGTGTTGAGCTGTGCCCTCAACCGTTGAAACATGCGGATTTGCATTTTAACGGTGCTGGCAATGGTCCGGTTTTCATAACTTGGATCGGTAGAGAGCATGAATTGTACAGCGGCACATCTCCGATCTCGCTTGTGCCACTTTCAAACATGAAGAAGACTTGTGTCGCTCTTGGAGTGTGTAAACAACTAGAAAAACAAAAAACAAAATCGATTTTTCATGTCGTCTTTTCCAGTTTGACAATTTTATCGTCCCACCCTTTCATCTGACGGAAATGGAATCATGTCGTTTTTTTTCTAGTGTGACAATTTTATCGTTCAATCCATTTTATTTATGAAGCTCAATGTATGTTAACTATAACTACAGCGTATATACAAATAAACGACATAAATAAAATAAAATAAATAACAAATAAAGAGCATAATAAAATTATATATATATATATATATATATATATTTGTAAAAGTAAATGCTCCTATTGTTTTAACTCAAAATGTTGACGAGTTCTAAAGACGGGAGAGGTACCATTAAAATCAGCGACATTTTTTTCTGCATAGTTACCATTATTCTCCACGTATTTGCCAGAAATCCAATAATGCAGATCAGCTGCTGACGCACGTTTATGACAGGGACTGCTTTCTTAGAGCCTCACACCACATCTATATCTGTTACAGAGAGATGAAACTTTCAAGTCATGAATGCTTAATTTCAGTCATCATAATAATGCAAATTGTAATTCGCCCTGATTCATTCCAACGGAATAAAAAAATAGGAGGCATTACTTTTGGAACATCCCTCGAATATGTTTCTAGATTTATAAGCTATCAGATAAATGAGATAAATATCAAACTTTTCATACTCTGTTAAATAGAATCAAATTAAAGTACTTTTAACGTTTCTAGAATATCACTAGAAATGATCTCTATTGTCTACCTATCTCCCCGTCTCTTTCTTGTGCTTCCTTCGCGAGATATATATATATATATATATATATATATATATATATATATATATATATATATATATATATATATAATGTGTGTGTGAAGGGGTGGCCTTCTCTTTCATTCTCTTTTTCCTCTGAGAATACTATTTTTCATTCATTTGGATGTGGAAAGATCTATATTCTCTTCACGTTTTATTATTTTTTTTTTTATATTTGAAAAGCGTATATGATATACAAAAGCGCCCTAGAGACTGAATAAAACGCGTTGTTATGTCACATATTTGCTAGTCACTTTTATACTATAGTAGGTCAACGTCGCTACATTTGACATTGGTGAATACATTTAGCGCCCTTGATCGATTGTAAAAATAAATAAATTCTTTAAAAGTACATTTATGCATTTGTAAGTTATACAACACGATTGGAAGAAATTCTCTACTTGTCTACAAAATATTCTTATTTATATATTTTATACATTATTATCAAGAAAAAATGAACATTTTGTTGCTTTTAGCCCCTACTCAATTTCTATGATATTGAAATTTGGTCTTATTGGTGGAATGATATGTTCAATCGTCTTATCTCTTCTTCTCTTGTATCTATCTATTCTTCTATATTCTCTCTCTCCCCCTCTCTCTCTCTCTCTATATATATATATATATATTATATATATATATATATATATATATATATATATATATATATATACATATATATGAACTCATTGTTTCCCGTGTAAGTTTGACCTTAATATGATATCACAACATTAGATTCAAATGTAATGTCCCCACACTTCAGCACAGGATCTGAGGTGTGCTATAGGCCTACTACCCTTACAGTTCCTTGATATTCGTACATTTCTATATTTTTTCCGGTGAGAGTTCACTGCCACAAGCGGTTAAAATCAATGGAAGTTATAAAATCTTTTCTCTTTATTTGATTCATACTCCGCCCGAGACCACTTAACACCGTGGCGGATGCGTCCGCAGGGGAATATACGAGGAACACCGGTTTGAGTTCTTAGTTGCTTAAAAAATATGGATTGGCATTTTTCCGTCGGGTGAAACGCGACTTTACATTCCAATTATATTGTGGCTTACTTATTTAACATAAAGTGAAACCGGACGGCATGAGATTGAACATATTCCACTAATGTTCTTCTGCAACTTTTCTTTCCATCTACTCTTATCTAAACCATTCAAACAATAAGCGTACAAAATTATTATATAATGATATGTTTATTGTGTGTTTATTGTGTGTTTATTGTTCATTTGTTTTTCTTTCAATTACAATTTTTATGTTTACGCTTATTATCTTAAATTAAATAACTTCACTTTAAATACAATTAATTGTAATTTTAATTTGATTTAAGCTCTCAGTAATATGAATCAGATTTCTTTACAGTGAATTAAATTACGGTTAAAATAATTCAGTTATAATACCAAAAATAAATATATTTATTGACTATTGATACGCTATATATCTATCTATCTATCGGTATTATAGAATCTTTAAAAAGAAAAAAAAAGTAAGTTACCCTTTTATGGTTAAATGTATTTTGTCAATAAATAACCTTTTTAATGAATGTTCATAAGAAAAAATGTATTTGTGTAAGACACGGGCACTGTTCTGTATGGAAACTAACATATTTACTCCTGCGCCGTCATCAGTGAGATTTTTTTGTCTTTTGCTAGCGTGAATTTGCGCATAAGAAACGTAAGTAAACTAACTGCTAATACAATCAATATAGTTCTTTGGTCTTTAAGTAATGAAAAACATAAAAGCATGCATGATACGACAGATAATCAAAATAATGCATTATCTTGTTTAAAAAAGGAAGAATTGTTTCTAAAAGGAAGAATTGTTGAGGACGTTTTACTATTATATTGTATGTGTGCAGTAGTAAAGAAGATCCTCAACGTTTGTTTACTATTCATAACCTGAAAACTTAACTTTGAAAAATTTCGTATTATAAGCTGTGGTTGCTGATTGGAATTATAATTTGTATGATGTAAGTGGATAGACGGTGTTATACAAAAGAGTGACATTTATAGTGCTTTGAGTCTAGAAATGAGGACTTGCTATTGGGATCCAGTCACTCATTTTTCCGTGCTAAATGTACTAAACAAATAGGAAACTTCTGAGCATGTGAAATATAAAACTCAGTAAATTCAAACGAAATGAATAATATTTACGTATCTATAAGTTACTAAAGCACATATGAAGTAGACGCTTCTGTTTAAAAAGCTATATTTGTCACCAAATTAGGGAGGGAAATCTTATTGTACTTTCTATATAGGATAGGGAATGATTTCGATAAAAGAATAACGATAAGCTAGAATCACTTAATAGAAACCAACTTCAGTCAGCGATGAAAGAAGTATAATCTCTGAAGGCGACATAACGAAATGGTCGTTAGCTGATAAAGAAATGGACGTCATAACATTAATTACATAGAAACAGGCGGATGACAGCCAAGCAAAAGAAAAGGACTGGCAGATGCGCAATGCCCGCAGGTGGATGTTTTATTTATCGTATAAGCGTGAAAACATGACTGTTTGATGGCAAAAGATATTGTAAAGAGTATTAAGTAGACAATGGTAATCATTACGATCTAGATGATTGATAAAGGGTTTATAAAGCCCGCGCAACAAAATTGATTGACGGTAAAGTTGATGTAGGTCTATAACAAGCTATGACATATCATGAAGGTAATTTCTATTCGAATCTCTTAAGGCGGCTTAATTGATACTGTTCTTCTGATAAAGTATTGCTTTCATATCAACCTGCAATAGCACGTTTCTATTTATTGATATCTCTCTCACTCTCCCTCTCTCTCTCTCTCTCTCTCTCTCTCTCTCTCTCTCTCTCTCTCTCTCTATGTATATATATATATATATATATATATATATAACGCCAAAACCTTTGGCCTTGATAGAGGGAGACTAGAACTTGCTACTATAGTTTCAATTTGCTGAAATAACAACAAAGCGAGACTTAATTCCAAATATTTCTCATGTTATATCTTCCCTCTTTTGGAAATGGGTACAATTATGAATATCTCCAATATCAAATATGAGAAATATTTGGAATAAAGTATCCCCTTGCTGTTATTTCAATAATAGCAGTAATTATACCCCCTCTTCATCAAGGTCAGAGGGTTGGGGGAGATATTTTGTAATTCATATGCAAAACTGGTAAAACAAATGAATATGATTGAAACATTCTATGGCTGTAAAAAAGTGATTTGAAATAAAAACTAAAAACAAATACAAGGGTTTTTAATATAGATGCGCATAAGAATACTTTGATAAGTATATCTCAGCTTGAACATTGATGGTATAATAAAATTGTGGGGTCTGCATTCGCGCCTAGCCTACACAGAAAAGAAAATATGCCATAGACTTTAACAAATGATTTTAATATCTATCTGCGTAAGTATACTTTGGGAATAATGTTTCAGTTTGAAGAAATATGGTAAAATAAAATTATGGAGTCTACGTTCGCGCCTGACCTTCATAGAATGGAAATATCTCACAAAGTGTAACAAGGTATTTTAATACAGATCCACATAAGAATATCGCGATAAGCATGTTTCAGTTTGAACAGTTTTGGTATAATAAATTATGGGGGGGAGGTCTATCTGGCTTTCATAGAATTCTTTTTAATTCCTTTTATTAAAATATAGTTTAAGAAAAATAAGTTGTTTGTAAGTAATATAGATACCAATTTAGATGATGAAAATAGGATCTAACCAATATTTAAATAAGTTCTGATAAAAATGGAAAGATTAAACTATTTGATATTATTTTCTGTCTGTGTGTCCTTGTCCCCTTTAAGTAACTGATTTTTATTTTTAATATCAAAGTTACTTAATGACATTTCAATTTTTCTATATAAATTATTAAAGTATTGGTCGAATCCTATTTCAGTCACTTAAATTGGTTTCGACAATACTTCCAAACTAATTACCTTTTATGGGAAAAATTATATTATAGATTGCGATTCATTTATTATTATAAAATAAATGAAAGAATTAAATGATGAGGTAGATAAAGTATGCCAAAGTAAAACATAGTCAATTCTCTGAAGTATAAATGAATATTGTAGGGGGCCAGAATTACCTCAATCGAAAAGGATTTGTTCTCCTCTGACTGACTTAAAAACCTTTTTTCTGTTTATTATTTGTTATAATGGGTCGTGGAATGTCATTAATCTACAAAAGATCTAGTTAAATTGGATATTCTTTTAAACATTCATTTTAATTAATTCCCTATTAGTTTTTTAGGTTTCCTTATGGGATTATCATCTTTAGTTAACTATGACATGTAATTATATTCATGCAGATATTCTACTTGATTTATACTTAGAATTCTATTTTTCCATGATAAATCATTTGACCACAAATAAAACACATTTTATTTACAAATATTTTTTAATGATTTCTTAAATATTTTAAACGCAACGAAATAGAATTTCTTTGGTTTTCGCATATATTTTCATATTTTGATTAATCAAGTTAGAATTTATTTTTTAACAAAAAATAATTTAAAAATAGAAAAAAAATAATTTATATTCCTTTCATCACAGCTCACTTGGCCCAAAATCAGTTTGGAAAAAAACACCAAACATCTTTCATGTATGGATTTCTATGATAACCATATCAGAGATAATTCACAGAAGTCAACATCCCTTTCATCAGTTTGCAAAAGTTGAAGCAGAAAGTCTTTTAATAAAACAAGGTAAGAATAGATTTCTACATACACATCAAAGATCATATAAATAACAATATATGTCAAATATGTATATTACCTTATATAAATAACTATATACGTCAAATATGTATATTAGCTTATATAAATAACTATATATGTCAAATATGCATATTACCTTATATAAATAACTATATACGTCAAATATGTATATTACCTTATATGAATAACTATATACGTCAAATATGTATCTTACCTTATATAAATAACTATATACGTCAAATATGTATATTACCTTATATAAATAACTATATACGTCAAATATGTATATTACCTTATATAAATAACTATATACGTCAAATATGTATATTACCTTATATAAATAACTATATACGTCAAATATGTATATTACCTTATATAAATAACAATATATGTCAAATATGTATATTACCTTATATAAATAACTATATACGTCAAATATGTATATTACCTTATATAAATAACTATATACGTCAAATATGCATATTACCTTATATAAATAACTATATATGTCAAATATGAATATTACCTTATATAAATAACTATATACGTCCAATATAAATGCTGGAGTCCCTCAGGGGTCAATCCTGGGCCCAACTCTCTTCCTGATCTACATCAATGACCTCCCTAAACACATACTTAAATCATTCGTTGACATCTATGCTGATGACACGACCATCTACGGCAACACATCAAAGGCTGTAAATGACAAAGTTCTCTCTGATTCTCTCTCCTCTGATCTCGAGCGCGTGGTTCAGTGGGGGAAGATGTGGCTGGTTACCTTTAATGCATCCAAAACCAAACTCTTATCCTTACATCATGAACGCTCTGATCCCCATCTGGCATCAATTGTGATGGATGGCTTTCGTCTGGGCGAGGTCCCGTGTTTTGACAAGCTTCTGGGTTTGACCTTTATTCCTGATCTGAAATGGAAGACGTACATCAAGTCTGTTGCCAAGGTCGCTGGAAAGATGGTGGGATCCTTCTACCGCTCCAGAAGATATCTCACAACTGATGCATTTCTCTATCTATATAAAAGCCAAGTACGTCCAAGGATGGAATACTGTTGCCAGGAGCTGTTAAAAACAGCCTATCCTGCCTTGACATAGTACAAAATAGACTTCGTGGCTTAGTGGGGGATGCCCTTTTCTCTACCCTGCAACCTCTCTCCCACAGAAAAGACGTTGCGAGCCTATCCTTGTTTTATCGTTATTTCCATGGCAGGTGCTCGTTTGAACTCCAATCCCTGGTCCCCCCTCGTCAATCTTTCACGAAAAACACCCGTCTAGCTGAATCCACTGTGAAACTTTTCCCCCACTCTATATCTGTGCCTAAATCAAAACGCGTATTCCATGAACAAAGCTTCTTTCTTAGAACTGCACGCCTGTGGAACTCTGTTCCGTCTGCCTGCTTCCCACCTGACTACAACTTGGATGTCTTCAAGTCCAATGTTAACAAATTCCTAATGAACCGCCCCCTTAAGTAAACACTTCATCAAATCTCCACACTAACGTAATGTACTTGCAATAACCCTTATCACTGAGTGGCTTCCGGGCCTTGATAAGTGGTGATCACTGTGTAAAAAAAAATATGCATATTACCTTATATAAAACTATATATGTCAAATATGTATATTACCTTATATAAATAACTATATACGTCAAATATGTATATTATCTTATATAAATAACTATATACGTCAAATATGTATATTATCTTATATAAATAACTATATACGTCAAATATGTATATTACCTTATATAAATAACTATATATGTCAAATATGTTTATTACCTTATATAAATAACTATATATGTCAAATATGTATATTACCTTATATAAATAACTATATACGTCAAATATGTATATTACCTTACATAAATAACTATATACGTCAAATATTTATATTACCTTATATAAATAACTATATACGTCAAATATGTATATTACCTTATATAAATAACTATATATGTCAAATATATATATTACCTTATATAAATAACTATATACGTCAAATATGTTTATTACCGTATATAAATAACTATATACGTCAAATATGTATATTACCTTATATAAATAACTATATACACCAAATATGTATATTACCTTCTAGCTTCACAGGTAGTTTACTATGTATACATGATAGGACCCATGATGCAACGACTTATGTCAGAAATTATAGGAAACCAGACATGTTTATCACATTCACTTCGAATCCAAAGTGGAATCAAGATGAACTTCTCCCTGGACAAACATACATAAATCGACAAAATCTATTGGACGGAGTGTTTCTTCTGAAGATAATCATAATGATGAATCTGATAAACAAATTAGAAATCTTTTCCAACGATGCTACATGTACACAATTGAGTTGAAAAAAAGGAGCTTGCCTCATGCACATATATTATTGTGGCTTACAGAAAAATCAACTCCAGTAAAATTTATTTTTTGAAATAGTAAAAATTACATGATGCATGGGCCTTATGGAAATATATTTAGTAATTCACCTTGTATGTTTGATGGACAATGTACAAAAATATATCCTAAAAACTATATCCTTGAAACTCAATTTAGTGAGGATTGTTAGCCGTCTTATAGGAGAAGATCGACTCAAGATGCTGGCTTTGAAACTATGGTTAGCAGGCATGACAATAGGTGGCTTGTGGCTTACTTTCCCTTACTTTCAAAGACATGCAATGCTCACATAAATGTTGAAGTTTGCAATTATGTGAAATCTATCAAATATGTTTGCAAATACATAAATTAGAGATCTGGTGCAGCAAAGTTTTTCTTACTAAAAATGTTAGTGATTAAGTTACTTGATATGCACTTGGTAGATATATCTAGAAGTGTAAGCCATTTTGAGTTTCAGATGGTTCGCTGTTACACACAAGTCCTGGGAGATGACTTGTTTGTAGTAGACAGTTCCACAGAACAAAATATTCTTCCCATGTCGAGACGGAAAAGAACATGTGAAATTGCTCCAGAAAAGGTTTAATATTTATGAAGCAATTCTGGTTTCTGATTGGTTGGTAGCAGAACGTGAATTAATTTGACTCGTCAGTTCTTAGCAGCATCGTTTATAAATAGAATCGTCCGACTGTGTGGGATCATACCCCATTATAGAACCAAAATATTGCAACACCCTCCCTATTTTTTATAATGGGGAAGTCCCTTGTGTTTGTTCTGCTCAAAAATAAATATATATGTTTATATTCACTTAAACATAACAAAAATTAGAAATCATTTGGATCTTAGAATTTTAGCATTTAAAAAGACGCAATTTTTAATTGTGTTCAAATGTCAAAAAAGAAAATTACAAAGATTTTTTTTAAGCAAAAGTATTAGTTACGCATTAGTAGGTTAAAGTGTTAATACAAATAAAATGGATACAGTTTAACGTCTTGTCCAGGACTATACTGGCTTGATTATCACAATTAATTACTACGGGGCTTGTAATTAATTCTGGCTCTAAAATAGTCTTTAGGATATTTTTAAGATAGAGTGCTTCCTGGGTCGTGTGTGTGATCGCAATAAATTCTGCTTCACACGTAGAGAGAGATACAATCTGTTGCTTTTTAGATTTCCATGAAATAATAGGTCCATTTTCTGAGAGTCTGAAACAATATCCAGATACACTCTTGCGATCTTCGTCGTTTGTCCAGTCTGAATCCGAAAAACCTTCTAATTTTAGGGGATTTCTTGATTTTCTAAATACTAACTTCTGTTCTTTAGTTCCTTTTAAATAACGTAGGGCTTGTTTAGCTCTGTTTAAATCCTTCATTGTCGGTCGTGATAATTTTTGTGACAGTTGTGTTACTGTATAGCATATGTCGGGCCTGGTTGCAGTCATTAAATATATAAGACTACCTATAATTTCGCGATATTGTGTGTCATTTATTATTTCAGATTCTGTGTGTATATTTTTATTAATATCATTTTCGACCGGTGTAGAGCGTTTCTTGCACTCTCCCATTCCAAATTTTAATAGTATTTTGTCGATGTATCTCGATTGAATCATCGTAACAAGTCCTTTGCTTTGAGTAAATTCTATCCCCAGAAACCAGGATATTTTGCCAAGATCGGTCATTTTGAATCTTTTACTTAATTTGTTCTTAACATCAGTTAACATTATGTCACAATTTGAAATATCATCGACCCACAAAACCAAAATCAGTAGTTTATCGTCTTTGTGTTACCGCATTGTCTAAATTGTTATTTAATAATATAAGCATGGAATACTGTGTTCCAACACTGAGCACTCTGCTTTAGACCATATAATGACTTGTTAAGTCGCCACACGCTATTTTTATTTTTCATTATAAATCCCTCTGGAGGGGTAATATAAATTTCACAGTCTATTGGGGCATTCAAATAAGCATGTTTTATATCCATTTGATGGATGTTTAGGTCATATTGTGATGCGACTTGCAGTAAAATTCTGATTGTCGTTAGGTTTGTGGTCGGTGAAAACGTAGAAAAGTATTCTTTACCGTAAATCTCAGAGCACTCCTTAGCAACAAATCTTGCTTTGTACTGTTCTACGCCTGATGCTCCACTCTTTTTTGTAAAGACCCATCTGGTAGAAATAACATGTTTATCTCTTGGGAGAGGCACTACCCTATAGGTATCATTTTCGGTTAAGGCATGTATTTCTTTTTTCATGGCAATTTTCCATTCATCACAATGTTCTGAATTAATTGCTTCGTTGAAGCTTTTTGGCGCATTTTCCATTGAATAGCAATAGTCGATTTGATAATATTTTATATTGTCGACCACAAAAAATCAGGTCGTCTTCTGTTTCTTTTGGGATATCTTTCGACTTTATCCTCATCATCATCATCATCATGGACACTCTCATCTCCGTCATTTTTATTGTTTTCGTTTGTTCTAATTATTTGAGGTAATATAATTTCATCCTCTTCATATGACGGGTTTTCGTCTATAAAATTAAACGTGTCTGTGAATTTTACACACCGGATTCTTTTTATTTTATTTTTTTCGGGAAAAAATATTAAATTGGCTGGACTGTTTTTATCGTATCCAAGAAATATACCTCTGTCAGCTTTAATATTCAATTTACTCTTTTTCTGTATATATGCGAAGCAAGTTGAACCAAATATATGCATTCTGCTTAAATTTGTTTTTTTTTACCGCAGAAAGATTCATATGGAGTTTTAGAGAGTGTTTTGTTAAAGCACCGTTGCGTATATAGGCTGCCGCCATAAGTGCATACGTCCAGAGGTTTTTAGGGAGTTTTGATTCAATGAGTAGGCATCTTGCCATTTCAAAAAGTGTCCGCCACGCACGTTCAGCAGTCCCGTTTTGGTGTGGCGATCTAGGAGCTGATGTTTCATGCCTGATATGATGGTTAATTAGTAAAAGTTCAAAGTCTTTATTGGTGAATTCCGTACCGTTGTCAGAGCGAATACACTTGATTTCACCGTAGGGTGCCATGTCGGCTAGATATTTCTTAGTTGCTAGCGGAGTATCAGATTTATTCTTTAAAAAGTAAACCATTATTAAACCTGAATGGTCATCTACGAAATTCAACTCATATCTATAATGTTCTCTGGCCATTGGTTCTACGGGACCGTTCAAGTCACAATGCACCATTGATAGGATTTTTTTGGCCTTTTTGTCTGTGATCATTTTTTCAGTTTCTTCGTAACTTCTGAGTGCTACCTTGAATTGGCTAAAAGTCATGGGTTTTTCTTTCTGGGTTATCACGGTAGTAAATGGCTTGAAATCACTCGGTAACCCCTTAAGGACCATGGAAATTAACAGACTGTCACTTATAACTTCACCAGACATTTTTAAAGAATTTGCAGTTGTCTCGGCTCTTATAATGTAATCAGTAATAGTTTCGGCTTCCATTCGTTTTAGAGAGGTCAGTTCAGTGTATAAAGAAATAATTTTGGGTTTTCCTTTCGATAAATAATGCTTTCTCAATATGTTTAATGCTTTGCAGCCGTCGTCCAGGGCTTCTCTCATTACCAGTGATAGACTTCGGTCATCTAAACACTGTATTAATTCCGCAAAGACAGTTGCGTTCTTTTCAATGAAGTTGGGGTCGCTTCTGTTTTCAGGTTGTGTTTGTAGTACTTTGTGTAGCTTTTGGATTCGTAGATATCCTAGAAATTTAACTTGCCACAATTCGAATTTTGATTCGGATCCATCGAAATAAAGACGCACACTGGGCCCATAACTTCTAGAAGTGTAAGCCATTTTGAGTTTCAGAACAGTTTCGGATGGTTCTCTGTTACACACAAGTCCTGGGAGGTGACTTGTTTGTAGTAGACAGTTCCACAGAACAAAATATTCTTCCCGTGTCGAGACGGAAAAGAACATGTGAAATTGCTCCAGAAAAGGTTTAATATTTATGAAGCAATTCTGGTTTCTGATTGGTTGGTAGCAGAACGTGAATAATTTGACTCGTCAGTTCTTAGCAGCATCATTTATAAATAGAATCGTCCGACTGTGTGGGATCATACCCCATTATAGAACCGAAATATTGCAACACGTACTAATGAAGAATTTGGGCGTTTTAGGGTTTCCTATTCATGAAAAGTATCCTCCAATCTAACAGTTTGCAGTTCACCTTGAAAAGTAACGGAGGGTTTATTTCACAAACAACAATGCTGGCCAAGTTGCCCTAAATAATAAAGCTACAATTCTTACTGCATTTTTAAAATTGTGTGAATAAGGTAATTTCGCAAAAACGTTATATTTATAACGAGGTTTTTTTTACACATGGAGTAACAACATGCAGAGGAGAAAACGAGCAGCTAGTGTTGAGGCTCATCCACGTGTAAAATTTGACATTACAATTTGCAGAGTTTATTCTGCGCACCAATGTCACTATGAATGTTTCTTTTTTTGATTCTCCTTCGTCATGAAATAAGAGAACGGATTTCATTTTCATTACTAAGAACTACTGATGGACAAACTTGTGGCAAATATTATATTGTGGTACATAGCTTTACATTCTTTGTGCGAATAATAGTATCTCCGTTTGTTCAGTTTATCTAAAAACATATTTTTGCTGATCTCTCTTAGAACAACAAAGTCGTTATGAAAATATATATATTTCTGCAAAATCTTACTTTTTTTTCATCATTGGTTTCGATACCTCAAATATATATATATATATATATATATATATATATATATATATATATATACAAAACAAGAAGTATATATATATATATATATATATATATATATATATATACAAAAGAAGCTTATGGTTTTAAAACAAAAGTATATAAATATATATATATATATATAATTATTTTTTTAAAAGAAGCTTATGGTTTAAAAAAATTGATAACTTTCTTAATTTTTTATATTTTTCTTTTATTTTGTCAGATAATCTAGAGTAACCCTTCCAAGATCACCATGAGTCGTTACACTAGTGAGGAGCGGATATTTATCGTAGAATCATATTTTGGTTGAATGAGTCAATATCAGAAACTCAAAGAGAATTTTGACGAAACTTCAACACAAGAAATTCCCCTCCCAATGCAACAAAAGCTATGGTGGCTCGATTTCATGAGCAAGAGTCTGTATGTGACCTCCCTAAATCTGGTAGACCCCGTACGGCAAGAAGTGATGAGAATTGTCAGAGATTAGCAGAGTGTGGCCGAGGATCCATCCACATCAGTAAGACGGAGATCAAATTGGGGTCTCTCGATCATCTCTTCACAGAATGCTTCACGAAGATGGCAAATTTCCATATAAAATTCAATTGGTGCAAGAGTTTCAGCCAAACGATCCGGAAAAAAGGGCTGGAATACGCCATGCAATATCAAGATGTGGCAAATCGGGATCCAAACTTTCTCAAAAACCTCATTATGTCCGATGAGGCCCATTTTCATCTGAATGGATTCATAAATAAGCAAAATTGCAGGATTTGGGGATCAGAAAATCCCCACGCAACAGCACGACGGCAACTACACCCTCAAAAATGCACAGTATGGTGTGGAGTAACGGTGGATGAAGTAATCGGAATTGGTGGACATTTGAGTAACATTATTTTTCATTAATAAAATTAGACCTTGTGAAAAACATACCGTAGATTAAGTTGTGTAAATAAAATTAGGATAAGTAGACTATGGTATCATACTATATCTCAAAACATCACGGGGAGGCTCATCTAGCAACATTTGACAATTGATAAGCATAACTTAAATAGGAAGTTAATCAAATTTAAAATCCGTCAGCTTCTTTTTGGACACCCTTTACTACTGGCCAAATTGAATATTTAACTTTCATCTTCAGTATGTCTTTCTGTCTTTTTTTCATGTGGTTGTTGGAGCATAGAATCAGTAGAAGTCCGTTTGTTGTTTCTGCGGTAGTCTTTTCAAACGTCGGAACGGCGTGTTGGTTACATGGAATTCACGTTAAGGTTTGCGTTTCTTGAATAAAAGCGCTGGTTGCGTTTGAATAAAATAAATACGTATTAGATACGTTGGAAGCCAAAACAACGCATTATTACAAAATAAACAGATATTTATTTTGTTTGAAATTTATATTGAAATTTATAAATATATTTCGAAGTAAAACTTCATCTTCAGTATGATTTTCTTTTTCTGCCATGTTGTTGTTGGAGCATAGAATCAGTTATCAGTTTTTCTTTCCAGTTAACGAAAAAAACATTAAGAAATGTACGTGTGGGCTTTAAACCTACAGACCACGTCATTTTCACGTCTTATAAATTTTTTTGCGATTAAAAAAACGATAATTACCGACAATCGATAATCGAAAGCCGTTTTTTTCATGTCGTCGCTTGCAATAATGATAGATCAATAGGCCGTGAAAATTATACTTTGGGTAAGTTGATAGCGTGTTTGTTGTTGTTATTGTTTTTTTTTTTAACGCAAAGAATTTTATAAGCCGTGAAAATTTACGTGTTTTCTTGTTTTTTTTTGTTTGTTTTTTTGCTTTTTTTTGGTTTTTTTTTTTTTTTTTTTGCATGACGTGGTCTATAGGTTCAAAGCCCGCACGTAAATTTCTTAACGTTTGTTTTCTTTCGTTAACCGGAAAGAAGTTTATATAAAATAATTTTATAAAAGAAACAGTAGGTTCTCTAGAGTGCAATGTAGAATAACATATATTTTGGACTAAGTTACTGCATGGGGACATGTGAAGCGTCCTCCCAGGTTATTTCACCGATTTCAATGACAATAAGAAATATAGGACTGTGAGATATTTGTTGATCTTCATTCAATCCCGGACAACATCGAGTCTCCCTGCTAGTATTATATAATACAACGAAAAATCAATAGATTTTGAAATTCAATCAAATTCGAGGAAGATAATGAATATATTTTGTACCTAGTTTTTAGTTATGCATTTCATAAGAGTATCGTTTATGGTAAAACACGAAGAATGTACATTTCAATCAATTAAGTAAGAACAGTTCGAGTTTAAGTTCTTCATGTTTACTTTGAAGCAATATATTCACTAACGATCTTTGTGACTATATATTGGGGCACTTAATAATTAGTTTCGATGGTTTCGAGACGATGATTGATTAGTTGTATAATTTGGTACTACGGTTTTCATCTTGGATGTTATTCTCACAAAGTCTCCGTTGACTTTAATCTATTTTAGTTTGAATTTGACAATCTTTATATCATGTAACATTTATGTAAAACTGATTACGAGTTAAATTTGGATTCTTTTTAAGCTCTTTTAAAAATTTGATATATTCTAAAAAAAATCAAATCTCCATTACTAACGATTACTACGATATTTTCCCATTGATTACTGTACACGCAATAACCCTTATCACCGAGTGGCCTCTTGGCCTTGATAAGTGGTGACTTCCATGTAAAATAAATTCTTACAATAACATTTACATCAATCAGAACGTTTCGGGAATAAAATCTAAGATGAGAACAACAGTTTAAATAAACAAATCGATACTTCTAATTGTTTCTATAATTATAAATGATTTACTTGATTGTAGAGGATCAGTTGTGGAATTATTTGCTGATAATTTAAAAGAATAATTTGATAATTATCCAAAAAGATCTTGTACAAACTGAGACAATGTATGTGTATTGAAGTGCAACTTTTACATATTTGAAGAGAAGTTCAATTCAAATTAAACTACAAAATAAAAAATGTAACAAAGAAACATGATTTGAGAGTAAATTTTATGGTAATTTTAAATTACATAATGCAATGATTTGTTGTAAAGTTATCATGAAGAAACTGTTATCGTAATAATATATCTATTTTCATACGATCTTAACTAGTGTAACCAGTTCTAGACACATATTACATTGAGATATTATAGCAATAGTTTAATACATATGCATATATATATATGTGTGTGTGTGTGTGTGTGTGTGTGTGTGTTCACTGTTTTTGGTAGAGAAATCCATCAAAGTGCTCGATTAAAAAAAACATTTCAATACAAATGTTTAATATTTATCTATTTAAAAATGTACAGAAGGTCTAAGTACGAACTACAATTATTCGAAAATAATGTTAAAATATGAATTTACAAGAATATCCTCGGATTTTCTATCTAGTAAAATATTTACGAGAATACTACCTGTTATATATTACGTAACATCGTCCATAACATTTTGTTTTTTAACTATTTTGAGATGAGTCTTAATAATTTGTGTATTCATTTTTTGCAAGCAGATATCCTCAATTTTATAGTTGTTGTGGTTCTAAGTTGAAATATAAAATAAAGATGGCATGAATGACATAATTTTCATTTCTAATACGAGACAAAATTCAGCAGTTCTTTATATTGATATCTCGTAAACATCCAACATAAAACTCACCCTGAACATCTTAAACTGCATGAAATCGTGGTTAATCTTGTGATTTAATTATGTCTATTACAAAACACGACTTGACAGGAAATTATAATTGCTTTAATTGAAAACGCATATCTGGAGAAATTAATGAAATTCTTTTATTCAGAACAGTTCACTGATCCGTTAAAATCACAGCGTGTACGAAGTGAATAAATGTTCAAAAGTACACGGCGCTAAATGAGATAATTTCTAAATAACAAAAAGCTTCTTTAAATAATTTTCAAATATTTCTGATTCAAAAATATTTTTTATTATTTAGTATAGTTGTTTTTCTTTTACGTCATATGATTTACTTAGTATGGAGTTTTGGCGAAAACATCATAATATTATGACAAATTCAACAATTCCATAAAATAATGATTTACTTTTCACCAATTGAGAGTCTGTCGGATATATAAAAACAAATTCGCACTTGCAGAACCTCGAAGCAAAGTGTAAATCTAGAAAAATAAAAAACAACAAAAAAAAACAACAAAAATAAGAAACTTATCCTTAAAATAAACATTTAGTAATGACATCAAATATTGTGATTGTGAAAAATGACCAATAATGAAAAAAGAAAACATGAAAATAAAGCCCAATTTGACCAAAATGGCTTCCATAATGATGTTTTAAAACTGACGACGCAGAATTCTTAAATAAGATAACAGGGTATTATAAATATAGTTATTTACTTATTCCCCTCGCATTAATCATCTTAGAGAAATTTTCTCCGTTTGAGAGCCTTTATAAGCAAGCGACATGTTTCTTATCCATAAATACTTAAATTGATAAGTGGATCAACTAATTTATATTTATACGGGTTATGTGGCAAATTACAGCTCTGAACTAATTGTGGTTTCTGTTTTACAGGTGGTTGAACTGAGTCAGGTGTGAAATAGAGGCTGTTGAATGTCGAGCAGTGATCCGGTTTTTGTATTTGAAAGGACGCACACCATAGGAGACTTTTGATGAAATGAAAGAAACATGGTGATAATTCCCCATCATATGACCTTGTAAAACGCTAGCATCGTGAATTCAAACATGGCCGGAAGTCTGTGGAAACAGCTCCCAGACCTGGTCTTCCCCCTTCTGTCATTGATGAGGCATTTGTCCGTCAAGTTGAGGCTGACATTTTGGAAGATCTCGGCATTACTATTCGCCAAATAGCCCAATATGTCAAGATTAGTACAGGATATGTGGAAACTATCATTCATGACCATTTGCATATGCATAAGGTGTCTAGCAGATGGATTCCAAGGTTGCTCACACCATTCCAGAAGCGAGAACGCGTCGAGTGCTTGAGGATGAATTTGGAGATGTGCCAAAAAGATGAGTCAAAGTTTTTCAAAAGACTGATTACACAGGTTGAAACCTGGGTCAATCACTATGATCCAGAGACCAAAGCCCAGTCAATGCAGTGAAAACACTTGGACTCACCACCTCCAAAGAAGGCAAGGGTGCATCCCTCCGCTGGCAAGGTCATGCTCACAGTCTTCTGGGACCATGACGGAGTAGTAATGACATTTCCTGGCAAAGGGTACCACAATTACAGGAGCCTATTATGTTTCACTTTTGAGGAAATTAAGAGAAGCTATCAAAATCAAGAGGCGGGGCAAGATCAGCAAAAGTACCCTTTCCTGCAAGACAACGCTCCGGTCTACAACTCGCATGTCGCCAGATCAGAAGCACGGGCGTGTGGTTATGAAATCGTCCCCCATCCTCCCTACTCTCCTGGCCTTCCACTCTCTGACTTTCACCTCTTCTCAGCCGTGAAGTTGTTTTTGAAAGGAAAGCGTTTCCCAGATGATGCAGCCTTGATTTCTAAAGTCACGTCGTGGTTGGAGGACAAAAACGGTCTCCAAAGCTGCATCAAACGATGGGAGAACTGCATAACTCTCGGTGGTTTCTATGCAGAGAAAGGCTAGTAACTGTGCCAAGTTTCGTTGCTCTACTGCTACGGGAAGCGGGTCAGGGGCATTACTTATTGCACGTAATGTATGTAATTTTAATGCTACAGAACGTCAGGAAAATCGAATTTGCTGATGTTTTTCTGACTTACTGTAACATTTTTTAAATACTGTTGTCATATATTGCTTTTGCATTAAAATTGTTCAGATTCAATGGGTTCCTTTCACACAAACAGCACGTATTATAAACACAAACACACACACACATGTATATATATATGTGTATATATATATATATATATATATATATATATATATATATATATATTTATATATATATGCGTGCATGTGTATGTATTTTTCCTGTATGTATTGAGACCAACATACAGATATTTAATCATAACGGTAAAATTCTGTGGCCTTAAAATATTTTAAATGCCTACATGGAATACATAGATTTTCATTTTTCTCTGGAGAAGTAGAAGTGCTCCTATATAAAACGTTTCCGATTATGTAAACTTCTGATGGACCAACACATTTTCTTAGTTTGTGATTACAATTGAAAATTTTATAAAGATTGCATTTAAGAGAAATTGATGAAACTAACCATTGTTGTCAGAAATGCAGACAGATTTCATAATAAATAGCCTTCAAATTCTCAATAAATTAAATATTTTATTGCTTTTATCTGCAATTTTATGCTTGTCAAATCTGCTTTCAGACTTTTTGTTTGAAAGCATTGGTAGAAACTGAAGCGTTTCTACCCACGCTTTGGGAGAATAAGACACTAATCAACAATGGCTGTAGATCCGCCAGTGTAATCGATATTCAATCGCTATCTTTTAAAAATTAATATTGATTCGGTGGTTTTCAATATTAATTTCATTTTTTCTTTCATTTGAAAATTTCCAATTTTAGCTGATTTGAATGCTAGATATCATTTAGCACATAATTTGTGACATTCGTTACATAATTCGTGACATTCGTTACATATTTGTGACATTCGTTACATAATGTAATCCGGCCATGTATTAATTGCCCTTATAATTTTTTTTATTACATTTTCACCCCAAACAAGGCACATTGCCACTTTGGTGTAGGGGGCTACTATCAGGGGTAACAACTACTGGGATACTATGGAGGGATTTGGGCAGCAAGATGTTGGTTCACGTTGCACTTGAACTTCTGCACGTCAGTACAGTTGGGGAAGCAAGGACCTGGAATGGAATTCCACAGTCTAGTGGTTCTGGGGAAGTAACTACTGGAGTAGAAAGATCTTTTACATCTAGGGATCTCTACAGTGTGGGGGTGGGATTTTGCAGTCTGTCGTGTCTGTCGAGGGTGTTCACGTTGTGGGGGCACAAGTGCTTGCAGTTCGTCAGAGCATTCACCATTAAAATACTTGTAGAACAGGCAGAGAGATGCAACGTTTCGTTGATGGGACAGAGGCTGAAGCTTAGATGCCAGTTCAGGGCCTATCAGATTTGCGACTCTCTTTTGAACCTTGTCAAGGAGCGAGAGACTAGTAGCAGATGCACCAGCCCAAATATGACAGCAATACTCACTACATGGGCGAGTGGTTGCCTTATAGAGGTACAGGATACTTTCGGGTGTTAGTAGTTTTCTAGCACGGTAGAGAGAGCCCACCTTCCTTGCAGCGGCCCTGGCAATGCCCTCGATGTAATTGTTCCAACTCATGTTTCCTGTGAACGTTAGGCCAAGGAGCTTGAAAGACATACTCTCAGATAAAGAGTCGTTGATCATTGCTATAGGTGGTAGAGAAGGTTTCTTGTAATTATTGAATGAAACTAGTTTAGTCTTGGCGGCATTGAACGCGACCATCCATTTATGTCCCCATTCCACTACAGATTGGAAGTCATCCTCTAGTGTTTCTGCCATTTCTTTAGATATGTGTTCATTTGTTTTCCTGTCATGCCTGTTATAGAGTGTGGTGTCATCAGCATATATACGCATCTTAGAGGCAATTTTGTCGGGGAGGTCATTTATGAATATCAGGAACAGTAGAGGTCCAACGATAAACCCCTGGGGCACTCCCGCATTTATATCATATTTTTTAGATGTACGACCGTCGAGGACAATCTGGATTTTTCTCTTATCTAAGAAGGATTTAATTATGTTAAGTATTCTACCAGTGATAGCGTATGATCTAATCTTCCTGAGGAGACCCTCATGCCATACCCTGTCAAAAGCCTTAGATATATCTAGAGCTACCGCTCTCCCCTCCCCCGCTTTGTCCAGTGAATGGTATATACGTTCAGAGATTACAGTTAGGATATCTGCTGTGGAACGAGCTTGTCTAAATCCATATTGTTTGTCAGTCAGAAGCTTAGCATCTGTAAGGTGATGGACTAGAGCATGGTTAATTAAGGTCTCAAATATTTTGGCAAAAAGTGGGAGGAGGCTAATGGGGCGATAATTTACTGAGTCTGTTCTTTCGTCAGAATTCTTGAATACTGGTACCACAGAAGCAGTTTTCCAACAGCCCGGAAAGCAAGATTCATTAAGGCATTTGTTGTAGAGTTTGGAGAGAACTGGAACTGCTTCGGCTGAGCACTTTTTTAATAGCACAGATGGGATGAGATCGGGTCCATATGCTTTTGAAGTGTCAAGATTTTTTATGATAGCATGCACCTGAGCAGGGGTGATTTTCAGATCGCCTAGCGTGGCGTCTGTTCGCATAGGAAATTCAGGTAGGGGGTGGTTGGAAGGGTCCAGTGTGGAGTTTGAGGCAAACCGACTGGCAAGCATGTTAGCTTTTTCGGTTGCTGAGCAAACAACCTCGTGATTGTTAAATACGATAAAATATATTGCTGATAAAATGCCAAACGATATTTGATTCATAAAGATATCGCTCATGATCTGTTGTGTTAAATTTAAAAAAGGATACTTTATCAAAGTTTGTTTCCTTGGCTGTTCCTTCGTTTTAATTTTAAAGTTACAATTTTGATTTTAAAACTTTTCATTAAACTACTTTATATAATTTTACTACCGATAATAATAATAATAATAATAATAATAATAATAATAATAATAATAATAATAATAATATACAGTGGTTGCCATACTTCCGGAAGCCTAAGTAAGGATAATCTCTAACTCTCCAATAAAGTATTGCCAATGCATGCTCAACTCCATGGTATCTGACAATCTAGTCCTACTCCTGGCCTTCTTCTATGGCGGACCTGTGTTGCTGAGAGGAGGGTGTGCATCAGGCGAGTATCTGGCGCTTTAAAACCAGTAGCTCTAAGATTGCCGACCACCACCTAGAGTAGACAGTCTAATTAAACCGAGCATCTAGGAGAAGGAAAAATCTGATTTCAAACCACTAGAGATGGAATCTCGAAAAAACAAAATACCGGTGGTTGTATGAAAATTCACTAATCATTTTATGAATAAACGGTCAAATCTTAATAGTGAGAATTAAGTTACGAATAGAACTGGAACTCAAAGTGAAGGGCTCACGCCCGGTAGGTGTACCTTGGAATAGCAGGGAGAACCCAATTGTCATCCTGTAACTGTTCGCATGAAGTGAAGTAAATAAATTGACAAGGTAACAAACTTTATCAACTTGCATGAAAGTACTGCATCTCAAATTGACATAATGTTGAAAGGAGATATAATTCATGAATGGAGCATGCCCGGAGGAGCAATCCCCTGCCAGAATGATACATCAAAGGTCACTGCGGTTGATAACTATTGGACAATCACTGTTTCTCCACCGATGTGGAAACTGCTGCCAGGCATTTTGACAAATTAGATTTGTCAATATCTGCAATAGCAGGTTAGTTGGTTAGTTGGTTGTTTTTGTTTTACGGCATATCAACCTTTTTCAGGTTATTTAATGCACAATCCAGTGATTTTGAAAAAAGATTTTAATAGAATATATTTGCTTTTTTTTCAAGTCAGTTTCTATTTAACCCATAGTTGGGACGCTAACAGGTACTACCACTCTGGGTCAGAGTGGACCTGGGAGCAATGGCAATTAAACTCCCCAAAGCCCGCAAACTAGGGCCTTACCATCGGATATCGAATAGCAGGAGATCTTATCAAATGAAAAAGTGATGTATACGGCGTAATAGACGAACCAAAAAATCAGTAAGCAACGTTGAACCTGGTTAGTACCAGATGGGTGACCATTTAGGAATTCTAGGCGATGCATGTGCTCTTCGCTTGGCATTGGTTTCCAGTAATCCTGTATATACACTTCACCTGCCACTGGTATTTAACAATGTTGACTCAGTTGAAGCGTGGTTTGAGATTGCGCACCTCCTGCGACAAAAATTTCACGCGCAGGCAACCCTTCGTGGGTATCCATTGTCTGTCAAAGACTGGAGGAGGCTGTGTTTATTCATATTATTGCAATTTTGCTATATTTCGTCGAATATCATCCCATTTTACTTAAAATAATTCACAATTTTATCAAAGATTTCTATGAAATACTTGATCATTTTAACAATATATTTTATAATCTATATATCAATATATTTTCCTAATATCTTGGACAAAAATGTAACCATCATTTTGTTGGTACAGAAAGACATCAGATATATTATGTATATAACATTTTTATTACGTCGATTATGTAGTCTTCAAATGAAAGTTTAATACATAATTATATAATTATGCTTGAATAAATCCTCGTAATTCTTCTATAAATAGACTTTTACTTACTTAGCCATGGCTCAGCTGCTTGTGTCCACGTAGAGACACACATTAGTATATGAGAAATCAGGTCACCGATGTATATTTTACGGCATATTGGACCTTTCTTCGTATTTTATGTCCGTTCACACTACAGATCGTAGAGTATACATAGTGTACTTTTAATTGAACACAAGTTGCTATTTTACTCTAAAAATTATGAAGAGAAGTACAAGTTCACATGCTACCCAGTGATATCCGTGCGTAAACAAAGATCAGATGAGGTTTAAACTCCGTAAAGCTATGTTGCCCGCCAGGTTAATAACGGGCAATCCTAGAGAGAAGTCGAGAAAAGGTGGAAAACAAAGAGAAATAAAAAGAATTGGGAGGAATAAGAAATCTTGGAAAATAGTTTGTGTGTGTGTGTGTGTGTGTGTGTGTGTGTGTGTGTGTGTGTGTGTGTGGTTACACATCAAAGATAAACCTTGTCCCTATAGGTCACAAAGAATGATATCTGCTGAACATGTATACTTCAAAGGGTTATTGCATTAACTCGGCGCATTTAAGACGATCAAAAAACGGTACTGATTTCTTGGTGCCTTTTTATCGTTCGCAATCAATGTGTTCCGTTTTTGACTTTCAAAACCGACATGGAATGGGTAGAAATCATTTGAATTTACCGAAAGGAAAAGGAAATGGAAACACTTATCCTTTTATCTTAGACTTCGGTGATTTCAGCGCTGTTAACTTTGTTGCTTTGAATGTTTCGTAAACAGTTTTCCACGTGCAGTGAAACTCTTCCATTTGAAAAAAAAAAAAGAAAATGGAAGGCTCCTACTGATAATTGTAAACCGATATTTTATAAAACTGTAAATATAACTTTGCTCAAAACTAGTATCAGGGAATATATATATATATATATATATATATATATATATATATATATATATATATATATATGTGTGTGTGTGTGTGTGTGTGTTTATATATAAAGTTAAGTCGCATTTACCCTATTTCATTGACAGATACAGCTCTGTAAACCAAAGCTACATACGTGTTGTTAGGGAAAAATATGTTTATTTGAATTCACGAATTATCATCTTTTATTCTCTCATGTCTTTGTTTTGTTTTTTTTTTTGTCTTTTTTTTTTCGAATGTTTGGACTAAAAACAAAATTGCAATATATACATTCATAATTGTTATAGAAAATCCAATCCCTTGCAACATGATTAAAAAATTATTATTGATTATTGAAGATGGATTATTCAGAATCTGTTATCATTTTTAGTGTTCTTTTCACATTTTGGTTCATATAACTTCCGAACTTCTTCGGGTATATTTTGCGACTGCTAGTAATCTGCGAAGAATATTGTAAACTTCAATAATCTGCACTGCATTTCGAACGGAGCCCTTGTTTATTTCCCTGAGATAGCTTGTCCTCTTTCGACCAGACTAGGTAGAAGTCATAAGTAATTTGCAGTTGTATTTTTTAGTATCGCTCGTAATATTTAATACATTGTAAGTAAGCTAATATATATATATATATATATATATATATATAACTACTTAATTTACTCACATAAAATTAATATACGAAAGTATTAATTTATGCGTAAACTTTAAGTATTTACTTCCAAAGTTCTCAATACCTAGGTAGAGCTAGTTAGTAATTTATAAAATATATATGGCGATTAAGCTACACTGAATATTCCGCGTTTTATCCACTCTAGGATGAAACGCGGAATATTCAGTATAGCTTACTCGCTATATATATTTTATCAATTACTATATATATATATATATATATATATATATATATATATATATTTGTAGTCATCGACATACAGTCCTGTTTCGTTGTATCACAACTCATCATTGCCGCTAGATTAGCATCCTTCCCAAGCCAAGGATTGAACCTAGAACCGTCGTGTTGACAGTCGGCAGTTCTCCCACTCGACCACAGAAGTGACGCCCGAATGTCATCCGCCACCACTTTTACAGTGCTCAAACCGCCTGTTTCTAAACAGACAATATATATATATATATATATATATATGATAGTGTAACAAATATTCAAGTAGCATTCATTTGAAATCACTTTTTCCATCTTTAAAATTTATGTATTTATTCTGAGATCATGTCGGCAACTTTTTCATGTGATAAGGTCACATTTTACCATTAATAGCCAACAGTATACGTGTGGGATTCGCAGGAGTTCTATTCTAGCGCAAAAGATTAACAAGTTCTAAATATTAAATTCTGACTAAACTCAGATTATGCTATGGAAAAAGGTTAGCATCATTTACGATTTACATAAGATCTAATTTCGACCGCAATTCCTACTGTAAGTTCTTCGTCCAGTTAAAAACCTTATTCTTATTATATACAAGAGAAACATAAATCGGAGTAAAAATTTCTAACACGAAAATAATAGGCGTTTAAAGACAATGTATGTCAACGTGTAACGATAATGTGGTGTAAGTTTTATTAAAAAGACAGTGCTTTTCTGCATAGTTTCAAATAGTATCTTGACTAAATATAATGTTGTCTGTGATCGGAAAGAAACAAAAATAGCAAATACAAATCACTCGCTGAGAGTTAAGTTGTGTAATTAATGGTGAATGAATAATACAAAAACCAAGACTAGTATTTGTATTTGTCGAGAAGAGCTTCTACCTCGTCTATAATTCTCCTTTCAATACCTGTAATCAACTCATTATTATTAGATTTGTTTTATATAATAGATTCTTTAATTCAATTACACAGAACGTTATCACACGAGCTGATGTTCATAACCGTCTAACTCTTAGATCGTCCAAGTTTGGACGTCGTCAGCTAGTCAGTTCCATTAAACTCACTTTTAAACAAATGTTTTTTTCTTAAAAAAATAGTTGGTGTTTCCTTATTTTTTAGATTGCCTTAGGTTTTGGCAGACTAAACTGCTGGGAGGATTTTCGGATATATCCGTTATCTTCAAGTTATTCCTCTTTGACCGTTTATTCGATTGTTTAAATGGTTTGATTTCAATATTTTTATTACATCTAAGATAATGAAGATGAACATTGTCACTTATCTTAAGGGGTAAGAGTTATTTGATGTTCACATTCTACATTTCTAGCTCTCTATTGAATATTTCTGCTAGGACTTTTCCTGTTAATAGTAATTTCTCGTCTGGTATGGTGAGGACAGTATTTTTCTAGTGGTATGCGGATTGAATTTTTTATTTAGCGTTAGAATAGTATATTGGTGAGTGATATTTGTGTGATATTGTGTTGATGAATGCCAAATGCTAAATTAGCGTTTCCCGTTGAAATCTATTTACATTTAGGGATCCTGTAGGATTTTGATTGTCATTGACGTTCTTCTAACATGTGACAACATGCACGGAAGCGCTCAAAACTTGTGTCCCAGTGTATTAGCTAGTCCCAGCTATGGCGAAAATGAGTTTATCCAAAGACTACAAAAAGACGACGCCAGAGTCGTTCAGATAGTAACTGCCGAGGTTGCTTTGGCTGTGTGTGGACGGAATCTTTCGCATCGTGTCGGGTCGATTCAACTGAGTTATTTGGGATCGTGTTGGGTCGTGTCGACGGAATTGTTCGCATCGTCTCCGGTTGTGTCAACTGAGTTGTTCAGAACTGTTTGGGGCCTTGTTGACGAAAGTGTTTTGTACCGTGTCAGGTTGTATCGTCGTTATTATTCACGTTGAGTCGTGTAGACGGAAGTCTTTGGTTTACGTTTGTTTTTCGGTTGACTTGACGATTTGTCACAGTCGTACTGCAGTTGATACATTATTTTTAAAATGAAATTATCCACTGACACGTGTTTCGCCGTCTAGGACTCATCAGAGTGGATGAATATAGCGAGATTCGAGATATATATATATATATATATATATATATATATATATATATATATATATATATACTGAATTAGGTCGGTTACTTTTCCTTCATGAAGTTACAAGCTATTTCGCCCATCATGTTCTTTAAACCAAAGTTTATACCAGCGACCCCAGACAGTAAAGAATGGAATAGCCGGAGAAAGCTGAATTGATGTCCACTGAGTGAAGTGAAGCGTCTCGAGCGCGTCCTTCCACTGTGCTTGTCAAGCGGCGCATGTGCTGTGTCGCAGAAAATCAGTGAGGAATAGTGTGCAGATTTTGATCGTGTAAACTAAACGCTGTAAACTGCCTTTGTCTTTGATCTCTTTGCCATATGGAAACAATTTGCAGCACGCTACTTTCAACCAGGTGAAACGGTCGATGTCTTTTTGGCAGAACTACACAGGCTTGCGGTCCTGTTTCGCCGCGTATCAGCTCAGTGCTTGAAATGTGCATTCATTGCTACATTGCCTGAGCATGCAGAATAACTATTAGGAGCATCCTCCCAGATGGATAACCTAAATCTATTACACATTATAAAAAACTCTATTGGAGTTACAGAGCAAGCGGCAGTAATTGCACGGTCGGAATAATGCACATCTAATAAGATAGACACTACCCCGTAGTATTATAAATATAATGAACCCAATCATAAGGCAAGCGATTGGTTACTGAACCGTGAGACAGTCAACCCCCGAAGAAATATCACATGCTATCGATGTCAGCGGCGTGAGTGCATTACTTGATTTTGTCTGGGAAACGAGAAGAGAGGTGAGAATTCGGCTCCAATTTTATCCCCCACACCCTTGTAAATGGCACATTGTCAGTTATAACTGTCCCATCAATGAATACCAGATGTACGTTGTCACTAGTCCACAAATCGTGTTATAAAAAATAGACGAGGAAAAGTACCACTGTGCTTACAGCAGATGGAAGCACACAATTGCTGTGGAATCGAGGTAGTCGCCGTAGAAGTTTTAGTTGCGATTCGACACCTACTTGAATTTTATTTGTTGTTTGGGTTGAACGCAATCAAGCGGCTAGAAGGATTAGCTCTGTCTAGTGCTGATGAGGTAACGTTTTCACAATTCAGCTAACCAAATTTTGCTGCCATCACCATTATTGAGCCTGATTTCACTGCAGATTATGAAAAGAACACTCGTAAGTGGACTTCATATGGGAAATAGGCTGATGACCAATGATGTTGAAAAATAAACTCGTGGAATATCCAGCACTAGCACACCTTTGAGTGGAATATGATTGGGAACTTCAAATGACTGTCTGCCGCCGTATCTGAAGGAAGAACCCGATCCTTAAAAGAGTTTAATTCGACTTAGGGCTGTTCTGCACGAAAACAAAAAAGAAAGTTCGGTCCGCTATGGCTTATCGGGATCTAAATGAGTACGTGGACGTGTGTGTAAGGGTCACACTGCTTGAAAAAATTAAGGGAATGGCGACAGCAAAGATCAAACGTTGCAGTGCTAGATTTATATCGAGTCTATGTGCACGTACATGTCGACAAATCGCTTTGGCTTTGCCAAACAATGGAGATCAAAGGACAACAATATTGTCTTACCCGCCCAGGATTTAGGCTCCATGTCACCCCTTTAATAATGTGGGCCATTGTTAATGCTGTACTAAGCCAGGAAAAGATAATAAACGCAAATGAATATTGGCAGCATTTTTTGATAAGTGTTCTGCGACATGTGTCAAGGAACAATAGGATAAGTTTAATCTGACAAGCGATATCGCAGAACAGCTCATACTGGGATCATGCGTGCTGGGATTAAGTATCGAGGAGGAGCAAGGAAAACTGCTATGGTAGTATGAAAGCGACCTACCAGTAATCCTTGATAGACTTAACCGTCAGAAAGTATTTTCAGTGTGCGGGAAATTGACTACCCATTTCCCGGTGTGTTACTGATTACGTGTCGCCACGGTGTTGTAAAACGAAACAACTGGATGGTATAATGAAGCGCAAGACTATCATCTAGCACGGGACATCAAAACATTTGTCCCGAGAGTGACTCAGGACGATCCAGTGAAAGGTTACTAGTGTATCTGTGGACAAGATCTTACATTGTGGGTAAACGCAAGTTCTGTAGCTACTGGCGCAGTTGTGGAAAGCAATGGTTCCGTGACAAAATACACAAGTTAGCTCCAAGCGGTGCATGAGGACAATATATATAATCTTGGCTGAGTTTGATGCTCTACTGCAAGATGTCAACCTTACATTTTAGTGAAAAGCAAAAATCATTTCTTTACGAACGTACTGTGCAGGTGTATATCAGTGGATAACTGAAACCATGTCCGAACAGACGAGAGAGCGCACCAACGAAAATTTTGAAATATTAATTAGGCGTCACCTCTCCACGCTCCGATAATTAGCCTCGAAATATGCACTGAATATTGATGGGAGACTCGTTAAGTCTCACAATAACTGAGCTGATCAATGTAAACAGACACCACAACGATACTTAAATGATATCCGTAAGAGGACGGAAAATCTGTGTGGTGTAGCAGCACAACACGACGTTTCTTTTCAACAGGCAATCCATTGTTTTATCGGACATCCCAGTGGGAAGAGGACATTATACTTTGTAATATTAATCAATTCAGGAATAACTGAAGTTGAGATACGGACGGTGGTTGGGGATTGTAATGAATGCCAATTCACAGATCGAATCCTAGTGCATTGGAAATTGGGTAGCTTTATGTCAAGGAATATTGAAGCAGGATTTCTATGGATATAACCCATTTTGTCACTCAGCTGTGTTTGTCCTTGATAGGATGTAGCTGTAGCCGTTTTGCCATTTGGAAGCAGTTGCACTGACAACATTCTGCTAGCGTCATCAAATAGTTATAAATTGTGTTCTGTAAAAGGTGGCCGCCTATGGAGTTGATTACAGACAATTACGTGGCGTTTTGCAGAGAAGGATTTACTGAGTTTTCACGGATGTGATTTTTGCACATATGATTATGGTGCGCCCACGTATGATTGGAAAATGGAATAATCACAAAGCCTCATCGCACAATAAAGCACAATACGACGAGAACACGGTGCATGATCTTGGATGCAGTTCACTAGCAGAACGTTATGCCCAAGGATAACAGGACTGCTACGACTTCATATGCTAACGTAAAATACTATTATAGGATCCGTGTTAAGGATATCGATAGAGTGGTGATGTCCAACACTGCAGTTGCTAATCCGTACAATGAAGAAGATGTTGTTTGGGTGAAGAATCCGCAGGAAAATATACGATACACTTCAACACTGGTACAGTGATGACAATCAATAGCCCACAATCATTTTCAGTGAATGGAATATCACGCCACATAAATGATGTGCGCCCAGACTACCAAAAAGATTGCTCCATCTTTGACAACACTACCTCCTCAGATGACGAAGCACTACTGCTATACAAACGACAGCAGAAGAAAGCTTTTCAGAGAGTGATGCATTTAATGATTGACCAAAACAGGAGGGCTTCAATGATGCAACAAACTAGGAAGTTTCTGGGACCGCACCGTTTGGACTCAAATATTTCGACGAAAAGAAGGAGCAGGTTAATGGGGCGATAATTTAGCCAGAATTCTTTTAAACTAATACCACAGATGCAGTTTTCTAGCAGTCACGAAAGAAAGATTTGTTAAGGCATTTGTTAAAAAATTTTGGCGAGAACTGGAGCAACTCCAGTGGAGGATTGTTTTAATAGTACAGCCGGGATTAGATCAGGTCTACATGCTTTTAAGTTGTCTAGGTTTTTTATCATATGCACTTTTGAAAGAGTGGTTTTCAGATCATCTAATGCGGTTTCTGTCCGCCAAGGAAAACCAAGAAGGGAGTGATTTGCTGAGTCCAATGTAGAGTTTTAGGCAACTCACTGACAAGCATGTTGGCCTTCTTGGTTGCCGTCCAAGCAACCTCATGATTGTTGAATAGTGGGGAGATTGTTGATTGCTTATTATTTACTGCACTATTCTAGATTATACAGAAATCACAAGTTCTTTATTTCTGCGCTTCAATGCGTTTTCTGGTGGTTTCGGTGTATTCTCTTTTAGTTGCTGCTATTTATTTCTTGCAATAAATTCTAACTTCTATAAACCTTTGTCTATTTGTACTGGATTTATGTCGGATAAATCTGCGGTATGCATTCTGCTTTTGGGCAATGGCAGATGCGCAAACAGAAGTAAACAATTAGGAGAGTGAGGTTTGCGATAGAACTTCTGTGTACTTGCACACTAGTATCAAGGGAGAGTGCTGTATCTATGTTGTCAGAGACTAGACTGACTGGGTCGAAAGAGACCGGTAGAGAAAATATAAGCAGCTAACGCTATGTTGCAGGTCAAGTCTAAAAACATGAAGACCACGTCGTCATATTCTAGTTTTGATTCTCTAGTCAAGGGGTGAGTCTTTCGAATATAGACTCCAAATCCGTGCATATGTCTGTCTGAGTCCTTATAGAAAAGCGGAAGAAGACCAGGTATGTTAAAGTGGCTAGAGAGGATGGAGGCGTGTAGGTTAGTTTCACATAGCGCCAAGATATTCGGGGAGTTTGTAAGGAGAAAAGATTCAACAGCCCAACAGAGATGCGTACAGGATCGCTGTCCATGCGCGGCATGGCGCTACAACAATATCGATATTATACAACTGATGATAGAGCAACCACTGTAAGCGCTACCAAAGAGTTAGGGCTCATGTACTGTTAGTCAGAATACAGCAGTCAGACAAACTGTAAAACCGGTACCCGGAACCCGTAAAAAAAATCAACCCAATGGTATAAAGGGCACTCAAGCACCCCAAGTAGCCTATTTTTAAGGGGTGGAGTGTGGCGGGAGTAGGAGAACGGCGTTCATTGCCTTATTCAGGAAACAAGGTCAACATTGAGAGTGTGTAGAGTTCCTGTGATCGCACATCTGCGCCTGGCTAATGAGGAAAAAGGTATGAAAGTCGGGTGATAGACAGAGCCTATCTAAGTATCTAAGTTTAGGTTTGCAAACCGGTGATTTGTTCGAATCACCAGCTCGAGGAATGTTGTCAACTAGGACTGAAGAAGCTTCCTTCCCCTTTATTCAGCGCTAAGACGTACGAGGTCAGTAGCACAGGTTTAGCTTCAGAGTTTTCCTTCTCCTAGACGGATGACTTGAGAAGATCTACAGGTCCATCAGACCAACGCTTCGATCGTAAACCAAGCATTTTCGTGACCCCGCATGGGTATTTTGATTAGTTGAGTTAGTACTAAAGGTTATATATCTACTGAAAAGTTACACCCCGAAAGATAATTGAAATGGATTTTACTTTCCATTTGATTGTTAATATGAAATAAGTAAGAAAGCATGCGATGAGGCATCTTTTTTTGATAATCTTTTATTTTTCTTAACGTTTGTCCAATATGTTTATAAATTAACAAATGAATCCCCTTACTATTCTGTCAACTTTATTCTTTTTTTTTAATCTGAAATTATAAAATTTATATTTTTCAATAAATGAAAAAATTTAAAAACATTCGACCAACTCAGATATAGACATTGCTTTTTTTCTTTTTTTCTTTATTGTCAAGATATACCGATAAATAAAGTCAGTCTCCTCTAGTGTCAAGTAGGGACGATTGTTAACGCGTTCATTTGTGTACAAACAGCGTTGGTCCAATATTTTCACATAGGCACCATAGAACGAATAATCTAAGTAATATTTTTTTAAACAAAATGTAATGCTAGAATATTTTTAAGTAAATGAAAACAAAACGAATCAAATATTTCGGGCAACCACGACATTCATCAATGAGTTTTAGGCAGTTTCCTAATTGCAGAAGTATGAGGATGAAAGCCGAAGATGACCAACTTCTGTTATCAAATGAAGATTGTTGGTATGTCAATTTATCACACTGAAGAGTAGTGATACAACGAAATATTCGGTCATTGAATAACTACACACATGCACACACACACACACACACACACACACACACACACATATATATATATATATATATATATATATATATATATATATATATATATATATATATATATATAAATGAGAGGACGGACATCAAACAGATTTTACAGGTAAAATAAAATAGGATTAAGTATTAAGTAGAACATATTAAAGTCAGCACGGAGGCACAAACGGACATCTATTCAGAATTTAAAGATACTTCTTACAAGGAATCGGTAAGTTTTTATATATATATATATATATATATATATATATATATATATATATATATATATATATATATATATATCCGTATCGGTGGATCGTGGAAACAAACACTCAAAATGTCTATAGGTGTGATAATTGAAGCAATCAAAGCAGGTCGTCAACACATAACAGTAGATAGAAAAATCTGATATGGTAAGTTGATAGTAACATTGGAGTCAGAAGTGCTTGGTGATTATTGATTAACTATTATTGTTCACTATTAAACAAGCACATCTAAAACTATCTAACATTTCAATATTTCAACTAAATAAGAATAAACTAAATAACATCTAACATGTTTCAATACACAGCTAATTTTTATACATGTACGTATCCACAAAAGAAGGAGAATGGACTCCGTCTCGGAGTCCTAATGTGTGATTTCTTTTCTTTTTTTTACAAACTAAAATATCATTTCGAATTATTTGAGCTAAAAGATATTTCGCGATGAGATTATTGCGTGTACTTTTACTTATAAAACAAAAGTTTTCTCCTGCCATTCGCTGGCGTGATTTTGTGTGGGTTGAATTGTATTGAGAGAAAGAAACTTTCAGAAACGTTCAAATGTTTTGTCTTTCATGACGGTTTATATTCATTCAATATTTTTGAAAAAGAGTATTTGTGATAAAGAGCGGCGTAGCGCTGGAAATATTAAAACTTAAATTATAATGACACGTACATCTCCACGCTTTATGTTGTTCTTAAGCCTATTTTCATTCGTCTTATATGATGATTCATTTCTTCATTTTTGGCCGAAAACTAAACATTAAATAACAATAAACGTAAACGTGCATTTATCTTAGCATCATGTACATACAATATATATATATATATATATATATATATATATATAAAGAGAGAGAGAGAGTAATATAAAGAGAACTAAACAGGTATAATATAATAAAATATTACATTCTTTATAACTGCTCTTCGAAGAAACCATGTACATAAAATTATCTCTTCCTGATATAGATATCTTACTGTTCAATTGTATTTATTGATCAATAGCATTTTATGTTTAGTTAATCAGATTTCTTTAGATAAAACTCAAAAAAATAGTCGAAATACATGTTCGCACTTAGAAGTATGAACAAGACATGTTTTTGATTACAACGTAAGCACTGGTTTTCGTTTATTAGATGGAATTTCAAGAAATGTATTTCACGCGTAATGCACGCCTTTCAAATGTATAGCCATATCATTACATTAATTCAACAGCAAATAGTTTATATGCATATGTGCAGGTTTAAGGGGATTTCTTCTAGCCATGTTTGTCATCTGGAAAATATCAGACTTTAAGTAATATCCATTAGTAAAAGCTCTTTTCACGAGTTTGTCTTCTTACAGCTAAACAGATTTGCATACACATTATTTCCTGACAGTCAGATGGACGCCTACGCATGCGTACAAATAAACACACAATTACAAGAATTACAAGCATAATACAATATGAGACAGTGCATCATATATATATATATATATATATATATATATATATATATATATATATATATATATATATATATATATATATCGTCGCAATGTTAGTGGCCGGGAAGTAACGGGAAGGTGACTTTGTATCTGGGTTCGAATATCACGTCAAAAGAAATTGTTACTTTCTGCACAAATCTAGGTTTAGCATCCTACTATAATAATTGAACAAATTTACGGCTGTATTTCTTTTTAAAATAGGGGAGAGAAAAGGGATGTGGAGGAAAACGAGGGAATTTAACGATAGGAGTGCGAAGAGAATATAAAAAAGTGATGTAGATATGATCGATTAATAGTCATAAAAGTTTACAGCAGATCTTTTGCATCACGCATACAGAATAAACTAAATAAGGTGTTTGGACATTACACTAAACCTAACAGAGGTGGCACATAACAAAGAAAACAGCACTTCTCCTAAGAGCACTCCATTGATAAAGAATGGCCACTCACCGTTTTAATTTTGTTATTTGAGTGACGAAATTGTGTTAATGAAATTACACAGTTGTGGTTATTAGAAGAAACTATTGTCAGTTTTCTCTCTCTATTTGGAATAGCGTTCGAACTACATGTCTTAACTTTTAGTTTATTGATGACATCGTTTCCTATATTAACATAACACTTAGTTTTTTGTCTTTTCTTTCTATGAATTGTTTTTATTGTGTGTATGTAATTACGTTATTTGTGTTGTTGGTGTGATGTTATGAACTGAATAAGTGTATAATAAACTGTGCCGCAAAAATGTAAGCATTCTAGTAGGTTATCAATCGCATTGGTTGTAGGTTTCGTCATTTCCTCATACAATATGGAGAAGTAAAGGAACAGATAAAAATTTGGCTCATCTTTACTTTGTCAGGCAGAAGTATGTTTTTGTTTTCACAATGCATGAACGGATATATTTTCTGCAATAGTTAAATAATAAAAAAGATTATCATATGATCCAGAGTCACTCCGCTTTCGACTGTTCCATTTTCTGACCACATTAACTTGTGATTTAACGTCTACAGCTTGTGAGTAAAACATCACTAAATGTTCAGTTGAAAAAATACGCCCAAGTAAATAGAAAAATATAAAGACGAATAATTACTTTTAGGAGTGTCTATACTACGAAGTAATGCAACGTTATCATAGGGTGATATACATTTCACACGGAAAGTAAAATTCCTTTTTGAAGTCCACGAATATTTCACGCGTGTTACATTGTAAAAACACATGTTTAAAGTTCTACAATGACCGAATTGGTATAATGGTAACAGTATTCAAAAATAAGCCAGCAAACCAGGGTTCAAACATTCAGCATTATAAAAGATATTCCTGAAAATAGATCAGAGCCTTACCCATACACTTTGGTGTAGCAGATTATGAAATCTTGGGATCATCCTCGACTATAGTCGATCACATCGTTTCTATTATTAATGATGTATTTTTAATTTAATTATGTTCGTTATAATTGACATTGAAAAAAACATGTTGAATTTGGAAATTTATAAAAGCACATGCTTAAATGATGTGTATTAAATCAAGAAATATTTAGAATGTTAAACCGAACGAAAGACGCCCATTTTTAAATCGTAAAAAACTGAAACAGATTATTGAAGGAAAAGCGAAATGAAACCTTTTATTGGCTGATTGAACCCAATCATTAAAGAGTAAAAAGAAAATTATGAAACCAAAGTATTATAGCCTTATATACGAGAGCTCACGTTTTAGAATTTTGTATTACATTAATGTCCTTTTATGACAATTAAAGTTAAGACATTATATTGCGATTCTAGAATCTTTATGGAAGTTTTTATCAAAATTTATCCCATGATTTATTTCTAGAAAATATCTCAAATTAAAGCCTTACAAAGTATATAGAATTCAGGAAATCTTATGTAATTGTTGTCTAATCTAAATTTAATGCAAATTTGAAATATTTAAATTTTCAAATATAAGGTTTTACTAGTATTACGCCATCAAACAATTTTCAGATCATAAAATACTTTTTTCTTCTGTATTTGAGCAGACAATATTTTGTACGAGAACATTTTTCAGATAAAAAAATAATCTAAAATCTACTTTGTTTTCTTTAGTTTATGTAATTTTGAAACACATGCAAATGTAAATTGATTGAAGACAATGCTTTTTTACCGATAGTTTAGGAGTAGTGTCGTTTATAAGATTGTCAATAACTTTACTGTGTAAATGAGCACAACACATCTTGTATGATTTCAACTAGCCGTAAACAATTCTATATACAATTTGGCCTATCACTAAACACATGTAAACTGGGAAAATCTGATGATATTCTTCCTTTAATACAATAGTATACAGCATTTAACACAGTTTTTGTCGTCAGATCACCTTTAAATGACGTAAGATTAAGCGACATTGAGCATAATCAGTACCAGACGGGGGAAAATCTGAGAATATAAGGCACTGTATCTTATTAGCCCTAACCGAGATATATATGCGACTGAGAAGCAAAAATGAATTTAATATTCCTTAGAAACTTCTCTTTTCGGTGGAAACCAGCTCAGCCTGTCCAAATATTTCAAACATAGTATTAACGAATGTTAACACTAAACAGTTGACTTTCTTTATTGTCGTATTCAAATACAAAAATAATATTCGTATGTAAAGTTGAGACTGGCACCAGATATTTACCTAGTAAGCCATAAATTTGTGATACGATGACGTATAAGACATTAACATTGATGTTTACCTTTTCTAAATGGAATCTAAACGGTAAAAGAGCTTTACTATATTGTCCAAGTGATATGAAAAATATAAATGGCCACACCATTTATATGCGACATTTTTTCGTGTCATTTATAGTTGTTATGGTGACTCGTGTTCTTCTTTGTTGCCTTCAAACTGCACATTTCCATCTAATCAGTTCTGCCGGCATTGATGTTTCGCCTTTATCGCAAACGCTCACGTCGGCTTTTGTCTGTTCCTAAAGTGCAGTGAACCATCTCATCAAGCAGACATAATTAACAAGAACAAACGAAATACATGAATCGCATTGTTATATTCACGATTAGCATTTTTCGTTTTACTATATTTTTTGTTATTATTTATGCACTTTGTACTTGCAAAAAGGCAAAAGGGAAAATATGATGAATCAGCAAGAAATGTTCATATTACAAAACTTTTCCCAGTCGAATCCCTAGTCATGTGATTAAATCAAAACTATTTGATCTCGATCAAGAATATTAGTGCATTGTTTGTGTTTTTATCAATGTTGTTAAATATATTCAACAATATTGCTAGAACCACACACAATGCACTAAATTTGAAGTTTAAATAGTTTCGGTCAAACCACAACTCTAACCTCCTTTGTGTTAAATCATATATTTTCATACGAGTAGTTTTACTCACGAATTATTTTAAAGTCTACATTAAATCTATGTTATGTCAAATTAAGAGTCATTTCAAAATTGGCGGAATTGTAAGAAGATGTACGTCATAAATAAAAAGAAACAAACACAGAGTCTTTTAAATTTCAAAATAACAGCTATATTTTTTTATTGATTTATTAACTTAGCTTTCAAGTTACACATAAAAAATAGTGAAACTCGCATTGTTTAAAAATCAGGAAAACAATTTTGATGAAATGTCAGTTTACTAATTTCTATGTTGACCGTCAATACTTCCTTTTTAAACTTCATGTTGAACGGAAACATAAAGATTCATAGAATAGTATTTGACTTAGCGCATCACAAATTTAGTTTGTTAGAAAACATTTCAGTAGATTTATCTGCTCTTTCAAATGGGAAATTGTGGCACATAACAGCTTAGCATTTCAGATTTCTTCTCGTTTAAAGCTGAAGAATACAAAATGTGCTATTGCAAGACATTATGTCCAACAGATTTGCAACGATTTGAAAACAAACTTTGTTGGCTTAGAGTATTATTAAAAAAAATAGATTACCTGTGATCCGTTAGATCACAATTAAAACCACTATTTGTTCACTTCTATTTCATTTTAAAAGTTCATAAACGATTATACATTTGTTCAGACATTTCATTACCTAATTAAAATAATAATTTCTCTACCTCTATATTATTCTTATATATAACTGTTAGAACTGTTATTTTATAGATAGTTTATTAGAAAGCTCACGAGAATGTACATAGAGTCCTGAAATTGTAAAAACTAATGTCTAAAAAGAAAACTATTCTTTGTTTTATTATTTCTTCTTTAAATTTAATCATATTTGTGTTTAACGTCCGCCTCGATCACAAGAATTTTATGTGACGCTTGAATTTCACGATATTTCATGGATATACCCCTTCTATTGAGTTCTGTATTGGGCGTCTTAAGTTTATTATTTATTGTAAAGAGAATTCTCATTTTTTTTGCTCATGATTTTACTTATGTTAATGTAACCAGTCATTATTGTAAAACCCCAACATTTTTATCCAATTAAAATATGTGTAAATTAATTTAAAAAAAGAAGGAAACTCTGTTTTAAAATGTTCAAAAATATTAGAGTGTGGTTGAATACATACACTAAGCGAATCTACATGCTAATGTAATGTATAACGAGAAAATGAATAGATGCTTTCCAGTTGGATGATTTATTCCTTAACTTGAAAATTACGTCTAATTGGAATAATTAATGCGATTATCCTTCAAACTACGTAGGTTTAGCACATATCTTGTATCATCAAATTAGAGTAAAATGTCTTGGAAATACAAACACGTTGAAGTCGGCTTTAATGGATAAAAGTATGGTTTTTGGTGAGTAATTTCACAAAACATCGTTTAGAAAATGTAATATTTCACATATTTAATCTTATTACCTTCTGGAATGTCGTATTAAACTTAACTAATATTTAGTAATTTATATGATTCCGAAAGTATGTTTTTAAAATGATATAATAAGATAATCAGAATGAACGCAAACGGGTAGTTTAAACACGAAACCAAAAAATAGAAAAGCATTAAGCGAAGGAGTATGTCTAGTTTTCATGTTTAAATAAAAATTTGCTCAGAAGATTATTGAAAAGATGTATTTGCGAGTCTCATTTCATTTAAGTCTCGGCTGCCAACCATATTCACCTTCTATTCTTGTTGAGCTACATGCTGACTTTCTTAATACAGACTAATTAGGAAAATTGAAGGTGTGCCCCAGAGTAACATGTCCGAGCCCTTCGGCGAGCATCAAATCAACGATCGCATCTATGAGCAACACTATTTAAATCTCTTGTAAAATTGATAATACACTTAATTAGAGTCAAGATGAAATACTTTTTTCTGATCTTGATATAGAATATGGAGTTAACAATTAGCTTCGGAAAGCATGAATAATTCGAGAATTAAATGTAATACAATTAGTTTTAATCCACTAATAAGCACCAGTTATTGAAGGCTTATGGTTTTACTTAGTTACGTAATTTTAATTTTGATTATATGAACGCGTTGGCATTGTATGGTTAGAAGTGTTTTTATAATACCATTTACTTTAACTTTTAACTTTTAAGTTCCCATGTGGAAACATATAGAATATTTAAGACATTTTTCCTTTTTTACTAATGAGCCACCACCAGGCAAGGCTAAGGGACACTCGATGGCAAGACCTAAATAACTGGTAAAGATCGTAAGTTGAATGATGAAAGTATTGATAGACAGAAATGGTGAGGTATTGAATTTATAGAAATTGCCGGCGAAAATTATTCTTTATTTTTTAGTAGAAACTTTTAAGATTTAAAATTAAAGAGAATATTTATTTAATACAAAAATTAATTAATCTTCATTTCATCTGGTAGTAAATTTTGTTATACATGTTATATTGAAAATGTTTTTTAAGTATTCAATAGATATTTATTCTAATTTGATGTTTTCGCTTTTAACTGATAATTACTTAACTATGCAATGTTGTGTTTACCGTTCGGTCATTATCCTACGTGTTAAAATGTAATTATTTCAATATTAGTTTAAGTTATTATTACGATATTTTCACAATTTCTATTCTGGAAAAAAAAAAAAGATTAACATATTTTTAATATTGACGACGAACCCAAATATCAGGCCAAAGGTAAATTTAGTACTATGCAGTATTTGATTAAGGTGGAAAACTTTTATTTGGTTGATATTATCATTTCGCATAATATTATCATTTTGCATATATTTACATATACATATACATATATGAACTCATCTACATACAGTATTGTTTCTCTGTTTCAGAGCTCATCAGTGCGGCTAAACACGCAACTACCTGCCAGAATCGAAACCCGACCGCCCAAACGACAGCCGGAGCTTCTTACCGTTGCCTAATAGGATTAAGTGGATTAAGAATGTTTTGACATTATCCAAATACCTAAGCTAAATTTATTTAAACAAAGAGCATCGCTTAATACGCTAATGGTAATTTATATATCACTTCTTAATATGCTCAACCTATGATATTATAGTCATCTACATTATAGTCATCCACATACATATATCCGCATTATAGTCATCCAGATACATATATGACTATATCCACACACACACACACATCTATCTATCTATCTATCTATCTATCTCTCTCTCTCTCTATATATATATATATATATATAGAGAGAGAGGGGGGGTAGCATATATAAAAAAGAGGTATGTATAAAGAGAGAACAGGAAACAGAGAAATAAATATAGATAGCAATATATAGAGAGATACATACACACACATGCACACACATATATGTATGTGTGTGTGTGTGTCTGTGTGTGTGGGGAGAGAGAGAGAGAGCGTGACAAAGATAGAAAGGAAGGAGTCGTATAATTTGAGAATTAATTGACTGAAGTGAAGAATTGATTCTCATTTTCACGCACATTTGCCTCTAATCTGTCCATGCCGTGTCATACAATGAAAACCGCCTTGCAATCTATAAGGCGTGTACTATGTATTTGTGTCAAACGTGTGAATTAAAATAATTAACCCAGAAACGTAAAATCCAGATTTCATAAGTGACTGTAACCAATGAATATATATTTGCCTATTTTTCAGGACAAGAGACTAGGAATACATATCGTCGGAGGTTTAAAAATCGATTAATTCATTTGGCATTCTGTTTAATTTGCGTTCATGCCTTTGAGAAAAGTAATAATAAAATGTCTCCCTTCATCACAAATTCTAATCACATCTTATCGTAGTCGATGTTTGGAAAACTGTGCTATTTTTGTCCACTCCATACCCTCCTTCTAATTGTAATCAACGCAGATCGCAGTAAGAAACGGTGACCGCTATTCCATAGTCGACATTAATAGAATGGGCGAAACATGTCGTCCATTCTATTCACTCTATTTGCCACTCCTTCCGAGCGGTTAGTCTTAATCAGAAACAATGATTGCAATCGTTAAGCCGACCTTCCGCTATTTGAGTCGCATTAAGTAGATTAATCCTCCGATTCAAATCAAAAATGGCGGTTCATAACATTTTAACATTGCAGATCGTTCCCGCCAAAAGCAGAGAAATTCAAAATGTATTTTTGTCAGACAATAAACATTGAGCCTTTTGATATCATTTACATATATGTCAATTCGAATAGGACAGTGGGACCAAGCCGTCTTTAACAAAGCAAAACACTGTAAGCCTGATGCATAATACTTGAGAAGAATCTACTTTGTTACATACTATGAAACAATTTTAACTTTGTGTTGAAGAGAGAGAGAGAGAAGGGGGAGAGGGGGATGGAAAAGAGAGAGAAATAACAAAATATGCAATCAGTAAGTTGGAAAGTTTAGAGGCTTTCATTGCCATACAAACTTTAAAAGAAGATGGTCATTTCTAAGTATTTAAATGTAGAACAATGCATGAGAACTGACAATGTTTTTATTGGTACAATTTTGATGATTGGAACTACTATGTTTATCCTTAGTGTTATTCTCACAGCCTTTCTATTGATGTAACCTTCGATTTTCTTCTGATGTTTCTTGTAGAAATCGGGTATCAGAATGGCATTTCGAACGGAACTTTATTTAATCCATGGGATAGACTGCTCTTGCTTCATCAACTATGCCCGAGTAGAAATTCAAATTAATTCACATTTATATTCTTAGTATCGCCTGTATTGATGAATGGATATGTAAAGTTCTAAATATCAGTTAGCCTTTCCACAATGACAAATTATCTTAGTAGGCATAATTTCATTTGATTATGATACGCGTTCGATAATAAGAAAATGCGGCCTCATGGTACTTAGCGATCGTAAAAAATTATAGCGTCACAAAGCCAGGTGAGTGACCATAACATTTTCCCTTTGTTACAATAGAAACGATGCGGTTCAAGAAAAGAAAACTCTTGGGTCTCGGTTTGAAACAAATAGAATGAACAATTAGAAAATGTTAGAAAATACTTACAATAAAACGTTTAAATCGAAAATCGTTGCGATGAAAAATAACTGCAAACAATGACGTATTTCTGAATTATATAATAAATAAACCTATATCCATAAAATTTCGTTAGGTGAATCTTGCACCAAGGAAAACACGATCAACTCTATCCGCCAAATAAGTGATGATAGTAAAAAATACGTGCTAAGCAACAGAGTTACATAGTTACAGATTATATATGGAAATGATAACGAGGAATTTTTCAAACTCAAAAATGGGTTCTTAGACGAAGTACTATGCTACGAGAGATATTCTTACGAACGTCGGTAAAGTAATTGTCTGAGAAATATGAAAAGCTTGCTAGGAGTTAGTAGCATGTGAAAGCATACGGCCAAAACCAAGAAACGCCGCGGAAAGCAACGAGACAGATCATGACTAGCTCTCAATTTACAATAATTCTCTTCTCACATTATAAATGTCGTTATAATCCGAAAACACTCAACTATACATTCATTAAATATATCTTCGTGCCTGGCCAAAAGTTAAGTACATAAAATTATGTCTGCAGAATTTAAAATTTGAATCTAACTAGTATTTAACTATGAAATAAAAGTTTTTGGTTTGTCATTGTTGTGCTTCGTTATCTCTACAATTATATAAATGCAATTTTGTCTGTGTGCGAGTTCGTTCCTTATAGACTCCGAAACGGCTGAATAGATTTTCTTTAAAATTTACAGAACTTTAGTTTATAAATCTGGGAGTTATCTTAGTTAAGTTTTGTCTCAGAATACCCCAGATAATTGCCGATAATCGATAATCGAAACCGTTAGTTTAATTTTCATTGTCGTCGCTTACAAACAATGATAAAAAAACGGGCTGTGAAAATTCTACTGGTTGATGGGGTGGTTTTTTTTTTTTTTTTTTTTTTTTTTATCACGACGTGGTCTGTGGGTTCAAACTCCGCACGTAAATATTTTTTTATTAACTGCAAAGAATTTTATAAGACTTGAAATTTTTGTTGTTTTTGTTTTTTTTGCATGTCTTGGTCTATAGAGTTAAACTCCGCACGTAAATTTCTTAATGTTTTTTTTTCGTTAACTAAAAAGAAGTTTATATAAGTTTATATACAGTTGGTTTTCTAGAGTGCAATGTAGAATTACATATATTTTGAACTAAGATTCTGCATGGAGACATGAGAAGCTTCCTCATGGGTGATTTCACGGATTTCGATGGCAATAAATCATCATAAAGGAGTGTGAAATATTTGTTAATCATCATTCAATCCCGGACAACGTCAGTTCTCCCTGCCAATCTTTCTATATAATAAAATATAAACAGGTATTCCTGTAAAAAGCGTTATAGTTTTGCAAACTTAGACAACACATATAAATTCAATATCATCATACTACTAGCCATTATCTGAGGTAGGTTTTCCACATATAACCCATCGGCTGCATTTGTTATAAGAAATTCTTATACTTTTTCTTACGAGAGTCACATAACAAAACAAGGTATGTTTAATGATAGTAGCACATTTTTAATCACTAATTGCCGATAACTTTCATATATTTGGCATATTTTTAGCTACAGCAACGTCCGTGTTTGCCCTTTTCTTTCGATACATTTAACATTAAATCTTTTGTTTACATTTCTTGAAATAACGACCGATCCCAGTAATTCCTGACAGTTATATTGGCTGTTCGGATACGTTCATCAGAATATGCGATTGGTAAAATAACGGAATTTCTTACGGTCAATAACACCACTCATGGCTTAATTACATCAGCAAACACTTGGATACTTTGCATCCAACGAGATCGACTATATTCACCATAAACCTAAATACCGATTTAAATATATATATATATATATATATATATATATATATGTATATATATATATATATATATATATCCATAACAACAACAGATACAAAACAACATCTTATTTACACACTGCAGAATTTAATATTATTTTCTTCTTCCAACTAACATTTTAATACCTCGACTTCCCCCCTCCCCCATTTTGATCTATTAGTTTACAAAAAATCGCATATAAGCAGTACTTTTTGTTTATTTATTGCGCGATTTAACCCTATTTTATAAAAGCGGATACCAGACCAGTCCCTGTCGCTGCAATAATCCAGAATTCCGTAGAAATCAAAATAGAGTGCCCTCTGCTTTGCTCAGGCTTCGAACAAAACATCTGCTATAATCCTATAGTGCAAAGCTAGGGCCCGCATATGCCCACCAGGGTCATCTGGTCCAGCCAGTGCTAGCCAGTGCCCTGAGGTGACAGTAGCCAACTTAAAAGAGCAATGGCCACTAGTGATCAATATTTCCCGTCTCTGGATGCCAGTACCATATAATGAATGACAGTGCACGAATATTGAAGACGGGTCATTTCATTTTAGAGCATTCCTATGTGGCTCAACACTGGTCACGATCGATAATGATCGACAATAACCAAACCCAAGTAATCGCCTTAAAACGCCAAATACCACCAGGGCTCGGTATTGAAAACAGACAATTTCATTTTGGCGAAGTCCAATGGCGGTCGATACTGGTCATAGCCGACAGTGAACGACAGGAACCAAAAATGAAAAGCATGAAAGACGGCTAGTGTCCACCAGTAAACGCAAGTAAATACAAGCAACCGCCTCAAAACATCACTAATCGCCAAAGAATATCAGTGGTTGCCAGTTCCTAACACTCCCCGACAGTAGAAGACAGACAGTTTCAATTCGGTGCAGTCCAATGGAGGCCGACACTTAACATGGCCACCATTGACTATCAGTTGCAAAAGCAGCGAATGTTAACCAGTACTCGCCATCACACTCAAGTAATCGCCCCAAACCAACACTAATCGCTAGTAACCCCCAGTCTTGATAATGAAAATACTGGCTTCCGTTTGCTGCCATTGCCTGGGAATGCTCAGCAGTGAAAGCTAGATAATTTCATTGTGGCCATGGGCCGCCGGTGCCTGCTATTTTCCAGGGTCGCTGAATATAGTTTGATTTGTTTTCAGGGGAAGAGGTTTTACAGAATATGTTCTAGCTTTATGCTATACAACGCCACTACACGGGTCCTGCTAGTAAGCAATGATCTAATATACTTTGTTGTAATTTATTTACAAAACATACTTAATCTGGTTCGGCAGCTTGCTAAGACTTGTTAAAACTACCAAAAATAAGAAATCAATGAAAGAGCATAATTGTAATTATTTCGGGATGAGGTAGCATTCTTATTTACTCTTTATCTTAGATACTGACCCATTGTTATAAATAAAAGGATTTACAAAATAAATTTAAACGTAATTGATTCCGGGTAACGTCAGGTTAGTACAGCTAGTAAATAATTAGGAAATATATTTGTGTACGAAACTGTGTTGTGTTTGTTCTTCCTTACCGATAAACCTAGTATGTAACAAAAGTATAGAAAAATTCCAGCCTGAAAAGGAAAAAAAATAGATGAAACAATTACAATTAATTAAGAGTCCGAGATGGCGAACTCAGAAAAGAGATGTGTACAAGAAGGGTGGTGCTTACAATAGAGGGAGTGAGCAATGGCTGGGGAGAAGAGGACGATAAACAATATTTGGTAGGAGTAAGAAGGAACGTCGTTGGAAATGAGGCCAATAAGAATTGACAAAATAAAAAAAAATCAGTAGAGGCAAATTAAATCAGATACAAAAACAAAATTGACGACGTGGAAACAAAGAAAATCAACAAAATGGGTGAGTCAAAGTAAACAACAACTATAACCGTCGGCTTCAAATCAATATTTGTGATTAGGAAAATATCCGCTGCAAAAATGTGTTTGAAGAACAATTATATAGAAAAAACTCATATGAGAAGATTTAAAGATTAGATAGAGGAAGTTAAAGTGAACTTAATAAAATATAAGCTTAGAAAAGCAAAAACAAAGAAACTAAGCTATATTCCGTTTTTAAAATACAGTCTTTCTATTATTCTTCTACTAATTACGTCTGCTTTACATTATTGCTCTAAGTTGTTTTCATTTCTCGTAAGTAATCAATTCATCCGTTGTATAGATCTAACAATACGCTTTTCAATTTATAAATTTCATCAAACAGTAATATTTACTGAAACTATGATGTAGTTCTAAGTTAAAATCCAAATTTAAAATAATTCAAGGATATTCGCGTAGGGAAATCGTTGTCTTTATTTGAAATACACTAGCTAAACTCATCTGTATGAAAGCAAAATAATTTCCAGCATTGAAATTTTTTAAAATAATGATTGAAAAGGAACTCATTACACATTTTTTAAGTGACACCAAATATGTTAATTTATGTTTTTAAATATTTTAAAATCGTTTCAATTTGAATATTGTCCCATGACAATTATATATATATATGACAATTATATATATATGACAATTATATATATATGACAATTATATATATATATATGACAATTATATATATATGACAATTATATATATATATATGACAATTATATATATATATATATATATATATATATATATGACAATTATATATATATATGTGCTAATTATGATTAGTAAATTAAAGGATAAGTTTAATAGTTTTTTTTTTTTAATTACATAAATTATTAGTAAAAGTCGGGTAAAGAAACTCCATTTGGTAACGACTTGAAGAATTTACAAATAAAAATTAACCATTTTATTTAGAACTAGCGGGGGTACCCGGCGTTGCCCGAGTGTTTGTTTCCGGTACGGGGGGGAGTTTTAAAAAATGTTATGGTAGGTAAGTAGGAAGGATCAAACCCGGAGTCATGAGTAAAAGTAGGAAAATAAAGTGTGAAAAAAAAAAAAACATCTGCAACGTTAACAGTTCGGCCACCAAGAAAAAAAAAACGACTACGGTAGGTCGGCGCGAACGTGAAAATATAATGTGAATTGTCCAGCACGCTAACCACTACGCCACAGAGCACTGCAGCTTAGTTTAGTGATTTTAAATAACTTCACATGAAAGAACTACGAAGCCAAACCGGTGTTCTCTTCTCAACTGTTCCTTGTGAACGATCCCCAAACGGTGTTAAGTGGTGGAAGGGGGAGGAGGAATTTATTAGAGAGAAAATATTTTACCACTTCCATTGATCTTAACCGATTTTGGCCGTGACTTCTCAGCAGAAAGAGTATAGAAATCTAAGATTATAGAGGAATTTGAGAAATAATAAGCCTATAACACACCTCAGATATTGTTCTGCCGTTTGTGCATATTATATTTGCATGAAATATCTTGATTTTTAATCCTATTAATGTCTAAATCAGACGGGAAAAATGAGTTCATTTTATTTATATGTAGATTGGATTAGATTAGATTAGATTAGATTAGAATAACAGTGAAACAATAGATTTGGAAAATATGGATGCGCATAAGATTAAATATATTTTATAGATGCGTTTATTTCCATTTTCTGCTTTGTTTTCTATTTTTACTTATAAAACTATTTTTAATATTAAATCTTGGGAAAATTAATTAATAGACATTTTGGATGTGAATGAAAGTTACGAACATACTTTTCCGGTCAGATATTTTAATGTTGACTAGTTATATTTAAAACTTGGATTATAATCTTAAAGTTTTTTAACACACTGACGAAGAAATAGTCATATCTCGCGTCAATTAGGTACGTTAAATGCTAACAGCAAATTGCCCTTACCTAAAATACGCCTCCAGTTTTCAATCCAGCATTTCAGAAAACGAATAACATAAAAGAAAACTCACGTTATACCACAACCATGACTTAGGTTTTTTACCACTACCATGACTTAGGTTTTTTATCACAACCATGACTTAGGTTTTTTACCACAACCATAACTTAGGTTTTTTTATCACAACCATGACTTAGGTTTTTACAACAACCATGACTTAGGTTTTTTATCACAACCATGACTTAGGTTTTTTACCACAACCATGATTAAGGTTTTTACCACAACCATGACTTCGGTTTTTACCACAACAATGACTTAGGTTTTTACCACAACCATGACTTAGGTTTTTTATCACAACCATGACTTAGGTTTTTAACCACAACCATGACTTAGGTTTTTTATCACAACCATGACTTAGGTTTTTACCACAACCATGATAAGGTTTTTACCACAACCATGACTTAGGTTTTTACCACAACCATGACTTAGGTTTTTTATCACAACCATGACTTAGGTTTTTTACCACAACCATGACTTAGGTTTTTTATCACAACCATGACTTAGGTTTTTACCACAACCATGACTTAGGTTTTTACCACAACCATGACTTAGGTTTTTTACCACAACCATGACTTAGGTTTTTTATCACAACCATGACTTAGGTTTTTACCACAACCATGACTTAGGTTTTTTATCACAACCATGACTTAGGTTTTTTACCACAACCATGACTTATGTTTTTTATCACAACCATGACTAAGGTTTTTTACCACAACCATGACTTAGGTTTTTACCACAACCATGACTTAGTTTTTTTATCACAACCATGACTTAGGTTTTTTATCACAACCATTACTTAGGTTTTTACCACAACCATGACTTAGGTTTTTTACCACAACCATGACTTAGGTTTTTTATCACAACCATGACTTAGGTTTTTTACCACAACCATGACTTAGGTTTTTTATCACAACCATGACTTAGGTTTTTTACCACACACATGACTTAGGTTTTTACCACAAACATGACTTAGGTTTTTTATCACAACCATGACTTAGGTTTTTTTTCACAACCATGACTTAGGTTTTTTATCACAACCATGACTTAGGTTTTAACCACAACCATGACTTAGGTTTTTTACCACAACCATGACTTAGGTTTTTTATCACAACCATGACTTAGCTTTTTACCACAACAATGACTTAGGTTTTTTACCACAACCATGACTTAGGTTTTTACCACAACCATGACTTAGGTTTTTTATCACAACCATGACTTAGGTTTTTTACCACAACCATGACTTTGGTTTTTTATCACAACCATGACTTAGGTTTTTACCACCATCATGATTAGGTTTTTACCACAACCATGACTTAGGTATTTACCACAACCATAACTTAGGTTTTTACCACAAACATGACTTAGGTTTTTCATCACAACCATGACTTAGGTTTTTACCACAACCATGACTTAGGTTTTTTATCACAACCATGACTTAGGTTTTTTACCACAACCATGACTTAGGTTTTTTATCACAACCATGACTTAGGTTTTTTACCACACACATGACTTAGGTTTTTACCACAAACATGACTTAGGTTTTTTATCACAACCATGACTTAGGTTTTTTTTCACAACCATGACTTAGGTTTTTTATCACAACCATGACTTAGGTTTTTACCACAACCATGACTTAGGTTTTTTATCACAACCATGACTTAGGTTTTTTACCACAACCATGACTTAGGTTTTTACCACAACAATGACTTAGGTTTTTACCACAACCATGACTTAGGTTTTTACCACAACCATGACTTAGGTTTTTTATCACAACCATGACTTAGGTTTTTACCACAACAATGACTTAGGTTTTTTATCACAACCATTACTTAGGTTTTAACCACAACCATGATTAGGTTTTTACCACAACCATGACTTAGGTTTTTACCACAACCATGACTTACGTTTTTTTATCACAACCATGACTTAGGTTTTTACCACAACCATGACTTAGGTTTTTACCACACACATACTTAGGTTTTTACCACAAACATGACTTAGGTTTTTTATCACAACCATGACTTAGGTTTTTTACCACAACCATGACTTAGGTTTTTATCACAACCATTACTTAGGTTTTTTACCACAACCATGACTTAGGTGTTTACCACAACCATGACTTAGGTTTTTTATCACAACCATGACTTAGGTTTTTTATCACAACCATGACTTAGGTTTTTTATCACAACCATGACTTAGGTTTTTACCACAACCATGACTTGGGTTTTTTATCACAACCATGACTTAGGTTTTTTACCACAACCATGACTTAGGTTTTTTACCACAACCATGACTTAGGTTTTTACCACAACCATGACTTAGGTTTTTTATCACAACCATGACTTAGGTTTTTTACCACAACCATGACTTAGGTTTTTTATCACAACCATGACTTAGGTTTTTACCACAACCATAACTTAGGTTTTTTATCACAACCATGACTTAGGTTTTTACCACAACCATGACTTAGGTTTTTACCACAACCATGACTTAGGTTTTTACCACAACCATGACTTAGGTTTTTTATCACAACCATGACTTAGGTTTTTTATCACAACCATGACTTAGGTTTTTTATCACAACCATGACTTAGGTTTTTTACCACAACCATGACTTAGGTTTTTACCACAAACATGACTTAGGTTTTTACCACAACCATGACTTAGGTTTTTACCACAACCATGACTTAGGTTTTTTATCACAACCATGACTTAGGTTTTTACCACAACCATGACTTAGGTTTTACCACACACATGACTTAGGTTTTTACCACAAACATGACTTAGTTTTTTTATCACAACCATGACTTAGGTTTTTACCACAACCATGACTTAGGTTTTTACCACAACCATGACTTAGGTTGTTTACCACAACCATGACTTAGGTTTTTTATCACAACCATGATTAGGTTTTTACCACAACCATGACTTAGGTTTTTACCACACACATGACTTAGGTTTTTTTATCACAACCATGACTTAGGTTTTTACCACAACCATGACTTAGGTTTTTACCACAACCATGACTTAGGTTTTTACCACAACCATGACTTAGGTGTTTTATCACAACCATGACTTAGGTTTTTTACCACAACCATGACTTAGGTTTTTATCACAACCATGACTTAGGTTTTTTACCACAACCATGACTTAGGTTTTTTATCACAACCATGACTTAGGTTTTTACCACAACCATGACTTAGGTTTTTACCACAACCATGACTTAGGTTTATTATCGCAACCATGACTTTGGTGTTTTATCACAACCATGACTTAGGTTTTTTATCACAACCATGACTTAGGTTTTTACCACAACCATGACTTAGGTTTTTACCACAAGCATGACTTTAGCCATGACAACCATGAATTGTAGCTTATTTGCATATTTTTTTAGAGCCAATTAAAAATTTTCCCTTAAAAATTTCAATGGCTAAACTGTATCCAGAGCAACACTGGAAGACACATCTAGTAAATATATAACTTTTAATAAAAAAGGATGCAGGAAATACATAAAACATTATGTGATTGAAGAAACGTCTTTGTAAATTTGAGGTCAACGCACAAAGTAAGTTTTATTTTGTCGGTAATATGTGTACTTTGGCATATTTATGAATGTCGACAAAAATATATTTGGTTCAGTATGCACCGATTCTAAAGATGTATGGTGTTTTAAAATGTTTTGTTTGCTTCAATTGTAGAATCAACCTAATAAATCCACACATTACACGTCTATGTGTAAAAGCAACTTCTACACAATGCATAAATATAATTCATGCAACCAATAATGTAGTAATTAGAATATTGATAAGATGATAAGTCAAATTAGCACTTGGTAAATAACCTGTTTGTTTTTTGTCTTTTCTTTTTTTTAGTTTTTCTTCAGATCTTGATGGAAAGAAAAAAAACCCATTAAATTTTAGCATATTTGCAAACACATTGAATATTATTTGTATAACTAGTAAGCTGTTAATCCTCACCAAATCCCTATTGTCGTTACCTGGTCAGGGGTAGTCGGCCGGAATACTTAATTGCTTTCTTGCAAATGAGAATCCAGCAAATGAAAAAAGCAAGCGCACTGAAACGATGATAACGGGCTGGATTCTCTTTTATCGGACGAGTTAAAGAATTATCGTTTTTTTTTTATACCCAATAGAATTATCGTTGTTGTCATGACGATAGACAGTACAGATTGAAAACTCTAAGTCCTGATGATAACACGTAATTTATTTTTAAGTATTAAGTAGTGTTTGTCCCTTTTCCTTTTTATCTTTCATCACTTTTTTTTGCATGTGAAGTTGGAGTGTGTCGATTCAAAACTAATGACAGATTTGTAGCCTTATTATTATATAGTTTCCCAATATTTCAATTAAATATTTAGTTGTCTTTTTGCATAGAATTCTTTTGTATAACATCTTGATAATTATTATAATTTGCTAAAATGGATATCTAATATGAATATACGCCGATAATGATCGCTGTTCATTTCAGTACATCTAGTTTATGTTTCTAGTTTTGATTGAAGTGAAATATATATCATCCATAAAATTTCAAATAAAAATATATGATAAAGAAAAAGAGCAAATTAATAAATAATTATATTTTCTAGTTTGAAATTTAGAAGAATTAATAAATATTTTAATTAATTCAATTCTTTCATTTCGATCGTCAGTTTCCTTATTTCTTTGATTTCTCTATCTTATACATTGGACATTTTTATTATCTTGAGAGGTATCATTGAAAAAATAATATTTGCCTAGTTTATGTTATATATTAACTTGATAAAAACGTTCGCTATAAAAATAAAGCATTAATATGAGAAAGAAATTAATCAGAATTTCTTTTATTGCATTATTTATCTATATATTAATAAGATAGCGTGTGTAATTTATTTTGTGAGTCATGCTTACATCTGAGTAACTGCCGTTCAATTATTATGGACTTCCATTTCTTATAATCAATAATTTTACCAAGAATTCTTCATAGGTTTTTGTTTTGCTTTCGACTATTGCTGATGGCACTGAAGTCATTTATTTTTGTATAAATAATTTTTTCAAGAATTCTTGATAAGTTTTCTTTTCGGTTTTGATTATAGCTTAAGTAACTCAAGTTATACGTATATATATATATATATATATATACATATATATATATATATTTATATATATATATATATATATATATATATATATATATATATATATATATATATATATATATATACGTTTTTGTCTCGGTTTCGATTCAAGCTGATGCAGCAAAATCATATGAATATATTTTTTAATTTTTAAATCGCAACTCTATGATATATACAAAATCGATAGAACATAAACTCTATTATAATATATATATGAAATCTACATATTTAAGCGTACATTACGACTAGGCTACACCGAATATCCATGCTAGCTTAGATTTTGCAGTTTTAACAAAAGAGCTACAATAATATCAGAGCGTCGTCATTTACGCTGAACATCTACAGAATGCCAACATCAACATATAAATGAGTCTCCTGTGGAATTTCCACGGGCCTCCCTAGTTAATTCATAAAAAAGTAAAAATAAGGAATATAATGAATGATTTTAAATATTTCAAGTAGCGTATTATTGAAGCGATATTAAAGCTGTCTATCACAGACACATACACACACACCACACACACACACACACACACACATATATATATATATATATATATATATATATATATATATATATATATATATATATATATATATATATAGTTGGAGGTGTAATTCGGGAGAAAAACGGGAGAAAAAGTGTCCAATACGTTATCAAAGCTGAATATGTTTTTATTTTAAAACCTCAAAATATTATTATTCATTTACAATCATTTCTGCAGACAAGGAATTCCCTGCATGTTTTTTAAGATGGTAACAGTCAAAACGAGAAGAGCAAGAGGATATGATTTGAGGGGGGGGGCGTGTGGAAATCAAGAAACAGAAAAATATACATAGAGAGAAAAATATAATTATAAAAAATGTAATTATATAAAGAAAGAGGAGACAGAAAAAGAAAAAGAATGAATGAAAGGAATATAGATATATGACATGGACAAAATCAGTTGAATTAAACAAGTAACGAGTGAAGGTTAACGTATTTAAAATAAATTAAAAAAGTAAAGAGTGAAGATTAACGTATTTAAAATATGTTTTAAAAAAATAACGAGTGAAGGTTAACGTATTTAAAATAAGTTTTAAAAAGTAATGAGTGAAGGTTAACGTATTTAAAATAAGATAAAAAATGTAACGAGTGAAGGTTTACGTATTTAAAATAAATATAAAAAAGTAACAAGTGAAGGTTAACGTATTTAAAATAATTTTTTAAAAGTAACGAGTGAAGGTTAACGTATTTAAAATAAGTTTTTAAAAAGTAACTAGTGAAGGTTAACATATTTAAAATAAATTAAAAAAGTAACGAGTGAAGGTTAAATAATTTAAAATAAGTTAAAAAGTAACGAGTGAAGGTTAACGTATTTAAAATAAGTTGAAAAAAGTAACGAGTGACGGTTAACGTATTTAAAATAAGTTTTTAAAAAAAGTAACGAGTGAAGGTATACGTATTCAAAATAAGTTAAAAAGTAACGAGTGAAGGTATACGTATTTAAAATAAGTTTTAAGAAGTAACGAGTGAAGATTAACGTATTTAAAATAAATTTAAAAAATAACGAGTAAAAGTTAACGTATTCAAAATATGTTTTAAAAAAGTAACGAGTGAAGGTTAAATTATTTTAAATAAATTAAAAAAGTAACGAGTGAAGGTTTACGTATTTAAAATAAATTAAAAAAGTAACGAGTGAAGGTTAACGTATTTAAAATATGTTTTAACAAAATAACGAGTGAAGGTTAACGTATTTAAAATAAGTTTCAAAAAGTAATGAGTGAAGGTTAACGTATTTAAAATAAGATAAAAAAGTAACGAGTGAAGGTTTACGTATTTAAAATAAATTAAAAAAGTAACGAGTGAAGGTTAACGTATTTAAAATAATGTTTAAAAAGTAACGAGTGAAGGTTGACGTATTTAAAATAAATTAAAACAGTAACGAGTGAAGGTTAACGAATTTAAATTAAGTTATAAAAGCAACGAGTGAATGTTAACGTATTTAAAATAAGATAAAAATGTAACGAGTGAAGGTTAACGTATTTTAAATAAATGAAAAAAGTAACGAGAGAAGGTTAACGTATTTAAAATAAGTTAAATAAGTAACGAGTGAAGGTTAATCAATTTAAAATAAGTTAAAAAGTAACGAGAGAAGATTAACGTATTTAAAATAAATTAAAAAGTAACGAGTGAATGTTAACGTATTTAAAATAAGTTTTAAAAAAGTAACGAGTGAAGGTTAACGTATTTAAAATAAGTTTTAAAAAAAGTAACGAGTGAAGGTTAATGTATTTAAAATAAGTTTAAAAAATAACGAGTGAAGGTTAACGTATATAAAATAAGTTTAAAAAAAGTAACGAGTGAAGGTTAACGTATTTAAAATGTTTTTTAAAAAAAGTAACGAGTGAAGGTTAACGTATTTAAAATAAGTTAAAAAAGTAACGAGTGAAGGTTAACGTATTTAAAATTAATTTAAAACAAAGTAACGAGTGAAGGTTAACGTATTTAAAATAAGTTAAAAAAAAGTAAGGAGTGAAGGTTAACGTATTTAAAATAAATTTAAAAAAGTAACGAGTGAAGGTATACGTATTTACAATAAATTTTTAAAAGTAACGAGTGAAGGTTAACGTATATAAAATAAGTTTAAAAATGTAACGAGTGAATGTTGACGTATTTAAAATAAATAAAAAAGTAACGAGTGAAGGTTAACGTATTTAAAATAAGTTAAAAAGGTTACGAGTGAAGGTTAACGTATTTAAAATAAGTTAAAATGTGTCAACAAAACAGACGTTGTTTGAGGTGGGCGGTATATAAAGTGAAAAAGTTAAACGTTTTTCGGGGATGTTGTATCACACGGATTTAAAATCGCTGACAAGTTCTATATTCGTGTTAAGAATATATTGCTGAAATTAGTGAGGATTATTTTTATTTCCTTTATTTTATTTTTTATATAGCCTATATAAATTGAGGCTTTTGACTTGCACTTTTTATTGATGTAAAAGATAACTCTCTCTATATATATTAATATATATATATGTGTGTGTGTGAGTGTGTGCTGAGGTACCTGCGTGTGCGACTGTATCTGTGCTTGCGTATTTATTTATCTGTGTTTTATTGTGTACATATGAGTAAAAACGTTTTATAAAAGTGGTTTCCTGTAGTATTACTACAGTGAAGTATAGGAGTTTACCATTGAGGAAGATAGAAATACTCTATAAATCTCCCAGGAAATAAGATTAAATGCAAAACTGATCTAACTTAGTAACTTAATAAAATTAACGTCATTTTCACAACACAGAATTTGCTATTTTCCATTACAATACTTAAACTAGTTCTTCAACATTTCAGATTTTCATGGAGATGTGTGCATGTTTATAGGACACAATATATATATATATATATTTATATATATTTATATATATATATATATAAACAGCTTACGTTAATATCACAGGAATTTAAACCCCTAGCAGGCCGTATATTGGTAAGAAATTAAAACTGTAAGTTGAAATTTATAATCAAATTTATTATTCGACTGAATAATTCAAAATTGTAAATTGTTTTTTTGAGTATTCAGTCGAACAATAGATTTGATTGTAAATTTTAACTTACAGTTTTAATTTCTCTTCTCTTATCACAAGTTCTACTCTCTAGTTTGTGTATTAAGCTTTTTTATTTGGTTGGGATTTAAATATCTATATATAAATACTGGTATTTATATTAGATTGATGTTTACCATTGCTTATATCAGGTAAACACTGCATCTTTTTTTTATTTCATTCTATATTATATATATATATATATATAGAGAGAGAGAGAGAGAGAGAGAGATGGGAGGGAGGGAGAGAGAGACGTTTCATCATTTCACGACATTAACATAATGTAAACACATTAACTCTTGCAGCATTTGAGCAACCCATTAAATCCCGACAAGCATATCTGTCGATTTGCAACTAGAAGTCGAAGATGTTGTCTTTGACTTCGTGCAGCTAATCTTTCTAGCAACAGTACAGGATCTTTGCCTGTATTTGCGGTCATTTCTAATAGAAGTGGAACTGGCAAGTGGCCAGAAAATCTTGGCACTATTCCTTAATTTTCAACTTGATTTTATGACGGCCTTTTCAGAAACGTTAACTCTGAAACTACAGTAACAACTTCTCCACCATTTACCTGCGAATTTCCTTCCTTTTCTATACTTTGACTTTTATCTTACCCACTTTACACTGCATCTTTCCGTATACTTATGCGATGTTGCACATATTAAAGGTTATTATCTATAACATGCCGATGCAGTTTGTCAAAATAATAACAAATGATGCATGGCTTCTATTGATGTCTAAGTGCAACTGTGCGACATTTTTGGCCAAGTACTATTCAACATCGAAGTTGATCGTGATGTTGATCAAGTAAACTTATAAACGGTTTATTAAACTGAACATAGGAAATACTGAGTTACAATCTTTCTAAATATTGACATTCAAGTTTGTTTCTTGTAAGAATGCTAAGTTTTTCCTCGAGGAAAAATAATCGGGATTACAAGACGAAATTAAGGAAACATATGAATACAGCTGGTGGTAGATGGCCATAATCAATTATTATATTAAAAGTCTCGTATATGTTTTAATAGCACAAAATGTACGCAAAAAGATACATTTGTTCTAGTATTGAGTTATCCTGAAAATCATAGTTAATTGTAAATAATATTTTCCTTTACTTCGCCATAAGAATAATGAAGAATGATACTTATCCTACATAATAAAAGCGAAGAATATATATATATATATATATATATATATATATATATATATATATATATATAAAATAAAAATTACAATTAAATTTACCAAAATGATCCAAGATGGTAAAATTAAAGTATATTATAAATATTAAAGAATTAATATTTATAAAATTATCTCAGTCAGATGTAAAAGCTCGATAAAACCAAATAGGAAACAGAGCTTATAGTACGAGAAAACAATTAATAAAACATGTTAAAAAACACTTTCAAATGAGGTAAAAACATATTTAATCTGAAAAGGAAACACTAGATAAGTAGATAGTCCTTAATCCGCGGAGTTTCGAAGAAATACTTTCCTTCTCATCAGAGGGTAGGAATTAGCAAAATGCGGGATCGGATTTTGCATGCAAAAGTATTTGATGAAATAACAAGTACGTCAAAGATCTTACTTGAAAACAAAAAAAGTGAAGCAGAGGGAATATGGTGAAGAAAAAGGTGATTACACATGAATGGATAGTTTGGTGGAAGATAAATAATCCAGTGACGGTAAAATCCAAATGTATAACTTCAAGAAAGTTAAAAGAATTTCCATTTGCACAAGTAAAATCCAAGGAAATGTTGTTTCATCAAATACTTTTGCGTGCAAAATCCGATCCCGCATTTTGCTAATTCCTACCCTCTGATGAGAAGGAAAGTATTCCTTCGAAACTCCGCAGATTAAGGACTATCCACTGTTCTAGTGTTTCTTTTTCAGATTAAATATGTTTTTAACTCATTTAAAAGTGTTTTTAACATGTTTTATTAATTGTTTGCTCGTATATATATATATATATATATATATATATATATATATATATATATATATATATATATATATATATATATATATATGGTGTACCAAAGGACGCTGGCGGATTTTAAATTTGATTAACTTCCTTAATATTTAAAGTATGCTTACTTACTTTCATATGTAGAAAAATGAATCTCTCCGTGATTTTTTCAGATATAGTAAGATATCATATTCTAATATATATATATATATATATATATATATATATATATATATATATATATATATATATATACAGAGACTTGTCACTAGTCATGGAAAAAGACCTAAGTATATCACACGTTATGAATTTTCAGAATAAATAAAATAGAATAGATGAAATTTATTGTTGTTATCCAATTACGAGTTTCTATTTACGAGTTACGAATGTGTTTTGTTGTATATAACAACTACAATACCTATTATTCGTTAGAAATTTAACAAAATACCTAATAATTTAAGATTAATCAACTGTAACATTTGAATAAAATATATGAAATGCTAGAAACACAAAATATGACGAGTGATGGCAAATAAAAATATTATTAATTTCTGATAATTGTATATCTGAAAAATATTAATACATTCAAAGCATTAATTCACAGAAAAATTACATTTTCTCTCTAAAATTAGATACAGACATGTCACTGTGTATTAGTTATTGCTATTCAAGAAGACTAAATATGTTCATATTTCGTAATGAAAAGTTGTACGAATATCTAAATATTTTTTCAGCAAGGTGGTCTGCAATTCTTTGAGGTTGTTGTCTTTCTTTTGTCACGAGAGACAACCGAACTCTCTCAGAAGATGTTTGTTCCACGAGTAGTTTTATGTGTAAGCAAGCTCTGTACAATATCTGGCATTACTTCTCCTGATCTACTATTGCTTGTGCTCAGTGACAAGGAGAAATCCAAAACCTGAAATTGAGGGGCTTAGTTTATTCTATCATTTCAGCTAAAGTTGTTGAGAAAAGCAAATCGATAATTCATATACGAAGGATATTAGTGAAAGTGATTATGCCCCACTTACATTTCCAATTTATGGCATCTGATATTCCTAAATGGTTAAGCATCTAAGTACTAACTAGGCTCAACCTTGCTTAACTTAACTAATCCTACATGAACCTACGCTTCAAATAATGTAAGTGTCAGATTCGGTATCTGAAAATTTAGATTTCTAAAGAACGCGCAATTGTATTTCATAAGTGAAAATATACGTTTATTAGATAAAGTAATAAACACGAAAAACAATCGTTTCAGTTCATCTAAATCCTTTAAAAAATCGGCGTTGTTTTTTATGCTATTCAGATTTATATGTCGGAGATTTATTACATGATGATTATTTCTTTCTGTATCCTTCGGTATTTTCATTGCTTTATTTTTATCTTGGATGCTATTCTCATAACGTTTAAAATGCGTCTTGTTGAGCACTAAATTTTTATATCAAACTGTACAGAACTTAAAATGGAACTCTTCATTTACTCAATCGAGTCGTCTGATTTCGTTCTGGGTAGACGTCTTAAGTAATCCTTAATTATATTCTTATTATCGCGTGTATCGAGAGTTGCGTTTTTCAATTCCAGAAGACTATTACTTAACCCATATTAATACTTATCACTTTGCGCCATTGACATATTTTATATAAGATAATTTGCGCATCGTTCAACAAAGTATGAAAAAGTCTCACTGTAATAACTGGTGTAGATAAATGTTTATAAAATCAAATTTTATAAATGCTTTAATTAAAGGTGCACACTATTAGCAAAAGTACATTTTGCGAAGACAAAAGCTACTAAACCGTAACTGAGTTAATGTATCAAAGTAACATAAGAGGTAACTTGAAAATGAGAATCAAGTGAGCATTGTGGAAGGAATTACAATAACATGTTTACATGAATTCTTTAGATTAAAAGCCTTTCATTATTTATATTTATGTTTCTTATATAAAACTATCATGGATACGCGGTGTTGTCCGGGCCATACAAAACTAAATATAAGTAAAAATTGTGTGTGTAACATCTTTATATTAAAACTTCTATCTCCCTTCTTTCATTAGCCATCTCTTTCTCTTTCTATAAATTTACCTGATTTTTCCGTGATTCTTTCTAACCCTCTATTTCTCCTCCGCTCGGCTCCTTCGTTTGTCTTGTCTGATGTGTTGTAAAATATGATTAATGTGTTTCATTTACTGGATCTATGCCTTTTAAATTTAATATTATAATCTTACGTTTATTCCTTCTGTACATTCTCAAAGTCTGTGTCCCTTTTTCTTGAAAGATATCACATTACAAAGAATCCAAGAATCTATAGTTATAAGAGAGCTGGCGTGTCGTTGAAGATGGGAAAAGTGATAAAACAAAGCACTTAAGCAGGATCAAACTCTTGGGTGAATTGCAATCTGTTGATTTGCAGGGAACTTCTCCAGAAAGTTCGAAATATATTCTATTCATAGTAAGTAAGGCGACAAGCTAACACCAAGTTCCTTATGCCAAACCTATGAGTTGCAGTTGTTAATAAGCAATTACGTTTGGTTACATCACACAGATATTTGTTGACTTAAATACAAGTTAATTGATAATAGTAGCTTTGAGAGGAGTTGAATGATGTAAAAAATAAATGAGAAAGAGGGAGAAAGGAGATTGAAGAAAGAGTAAAAGGGAAAAAAAAGGAAGAAGAATGAGAACAGAAGAGAATAAAATCAACGAGTCACGAGTAATCTAATAAAAAATTTAAGAAATGATATTTCTTTCGATGTATTTCATTTCATCTGATGTAATACACTCGAATAAAAATGTAGAACATGCCTACGCGTAACAGAATAACGTGTCCCTTGCTTATTTTGGTAAAATTATTTGCGTCATCCATGAAAATAATCTTTTGTTTGGTTCAAAACCGGTGAAAATAGTTTTATTTATTTTTATGTTTTCTTTTTTTCTATTTTGATTAGTTTTTTTTTAATCTTATTTTAAATATTATTACTTATATTTAGTATTATTACTTATATTTATTCAATATGCATATCTGTTTATGGGTCACGTTCCCCTCGTTGCGTATTTTTCAATACCGCATCCAATTGGCGAGTTTGTACATGTTACTCTTGTTCAATGATTCCAGCGCTTTTTGTCTCGTTTTAGAATTATCATAGAAGGATATTGGTTGATTTGGATGCGTTTCCGAAGAGATGCACCTGTCGAACTATTATTTATCGTCTACTTATTTTAATTGACATTAAGAACTTGACAGTGTAAAATATATCACTTGTTGTGAAAGTTCACATACGATTTTGCTAAAAAGTGAGTTAATGAAACCACGAATGGAATAAAAAAAATGAATTAAAACCTAACCCTAACCCTAACCCTAACCCTAACCTGATCATGAAATTCAGACTAATAAAAGAAAGTGAGACAAAATAAAATTTTAAAAAAGAAACTTGAAAAGAAAACCAAAGTGAAACTAAAGATGAAATAAGGAAATAGATTTCAGAGAGAAGGGGAATCAGAATTATCGATTTGTGGTAAAGGGACAGAAAACATATGTAAAAGTAAAAGAAAAAAAGAATAATTCATTCTTAAAGTGATTTTTTTAAATAAGGAGGTAAAAGGAAATAGATTGGAAAAGATACATTTGCAAAGTGTTTCGTCTTTAAGGACTCGAAATTAAATGATTTAAAATCAAAAATAAAAAAATAACTTCAGTTGTAAAGTCAAGAAAATGAAACTAATTAATTGTTTTTCTTTATAACTTGAAATACTATTTAAGTTTTCGCTATAATTATACTGGGAATATTAAATGACGTCACAAGTATCGTGTCTGCAAAGAAAGGTTGGTGGAAATTTTGATCTGCTATTTAACTTTTATATGAAAATAAGTGTCCTGGGTACATTCACTGATAACTGCGATTAAAACGTAAACAATAAAAATGTGTCTTCGGTTTTATTTTGAAAGTTTTCCATTTGTCTACAATTTTAATTATTTTCATTTTCAATACCTTCTGCGATTGTGTAGAAGAAGTAGTTTGTTTTTAATAGTACATTTAATCTAATAAGAGTTAATCGAAACGGGAAAAGGATTTTCCACGCAATATATGTAATAATAAGTGCAGGATGAAAAAAACAGAACTGAACATCTCGAAACTATAACTGTTACTGTATTATTGTTCATATTGTTTTTTCTTCGGATTATTGTCTTCTCACTGATAATATTAATATTTCATTTTGGCAAACTTTTGCCTTCAAACCTATTTCATATGCATCATTAAATTTGTAAACAATGTTTTTTTATTTGTATTGTTTAGATTCTTCACTTTACAATTCTCATATTCAGTGTTATTTTCACAACGTTTCGATTAATGTAACCTCCAACCTTCTTCAGATGTTACATCGACTGAAACTTTTTGAAAATAACATTAAAATTATTAAAAGTATACGAATAAGAAAATAATACGAATAACCAATCTTCATATAAATTTCAGAATTTCTATTTCTTATGTTCTTAAATATGATGAAGAAGTGGAATGCTTATTTGTTAATTAATGAATATTCATACAAAGATTAGAATAAGTCCTCTCATAGAACGCGATAGTACCGTACTCATGTATAGATTCAGATTTGTCATTTGATGCTATTTGTTTCGATCTAAATTAGGTTCGCTCAGAATAATTTAAAAAAAATCTAGCCTATGAATGGACGCTTCCAAATCTGTTATTCACCAATCAATCAATTATTTATTTTTTATTTACCATTCTACATTAGCTGATGGACATGTTCTTTTTTACTCGTTATAAAGAATACATGACGTCATTATCCTTAAGTACAACCAACAATGCTGCTTCAGACGTATTCCCAGAATGAGTTTTATCTTAGATTTCCTACTTTAACCGCTTGAACTATAGACTTATTTGTCTTTGATCAACATTTCCTCTTATTAAGTTTGCAAATTAAATTGTTTCTAAATATTATCATTTTGCTTTTGTACGTTTTCAAATCAGGTTTTTAATGTCTGAATGGTTTCATCAATATTACAATTCTACCTTCAGTCTTTAATCTTAATATGTTGAAATTTTAGAAATGACGATCACTTTTTGTGCATGAAACATTTTTTTAATGATTGTGCTTATATTCAATTGTTGTGCCACATTGGCAAAATAAGATGTGAGGTTAATTTATAATATTGGTAAAATTCAGTCCCCAAAAGAGCCACTCTAGATTTGGACAACAGTAAAAGTTGCTCCAATCTAGTAGTATTTCTTTGTCACCGACCAAGGTAGAATTAGACCACATATTACACCCTGCTTGTATCCAATTCAAAAAAAGCTCAACTTTGAAACATTTTTTTTACAAAGAATTCACCACTTATACAGGCCTGGAGGCCACTCGAGAATAAGGATTGATGGGTATGCATAAGTAGTGGAAATTTTGTAAATTAGATTACTGAGGTGGCTAGTTCATCAACTTGTTAACATTGGACTTGAAGAAAATCAAATTGTAATCAGTTGGAAAGCAGGCAAACAGAAGAATTCCACAGGTGTGCAGTTCTAAGAAAAAAAACTTTGTTCATGGAATCTACGTTTAGGTTTAGGCACAAACAAAGAGTGGGAAATTGTTGATAGCGGTTTGGGCTTAGCGAGTGTTTTTGGTGAAATTTGACGAGGGAATACCATAGATTGAAGCCCCGACGAGCACTTAGAATACAATTTATCATTTAGTTTCAAATTTGACTTCATAGAATACAGTTTAAATGTTTTACTATAATCTATATTACATTTATTAATTAATGCTTATGTAATATATTATAGTGTAAATGTAAACATGTTCAGTTGTACAAGATCGGTTGAAGATTTAATTTTGATGTTATTCTGTTAAGCTGGTTGAATTGATGTTTATCACGAACTCATTAAAAAGGTCATTTTAGTAGACTTTTTTTTTTACCACAATCCAGAACAAAGTAATGTAAAGTTGAAACGCAATTGATTAATAGGGAAGCATAACTATTCACAAAATTAAATATCGGCTGAATCACTGAGGAAGCTTATCGGCAAAGATGACGTGCACACGGGAATACACCGTCGCTAACTAAACGCCTTATGGTCGTTGATGCATTGACATCAGAGTTGAAATCCCCGAACGGTAGTTTGCAGGTTAATGCATGGGCATATGAAAATGTTTGATAAACAAGTCGAAATTGAGATCGCGAATGTCGACTGGCTATCGAGTTTGACATAAATTTTCTTCAATTGTTGCGCTTTTTCAACCCTTCGCGTTCACTCCACTCGTTCGACGCTATCGACAATTAATATATCTAACTATGACTTATATACAGCAGTATGTGGTGTCATTCTTTTAAAACCAGCAGAAATACAACTTTAAATAGTATCTGAAACCGGCCTATACGTAGTTATGTGCTACCATAATGATTTTTTAAGATTTTTTTGTTTTCATAAAGAAATGCAATACTAATCGATAGATTATTATTTTTATAATTTACCGAACCAATCAAAATCAGTATCTTCGAGCACTGTTTCTACAGATTGAACAGCATCTTCTTATGTGTAGCTTTTCTTACAATTCTATTTCAATGAAAACCAAATTGATTTTAATTAAGATAGTATATTTATCTTAGACACGTTTCATTACTATCTCGACAATATGCAAATGGTGTGTCCGGTAGTAGTAAGTAGATATTCATAAGCTTTTTTTTTATTTAAACCTTGTACGATACTTTTGCTTATAGGACACACATCTGTACATAAGTATCTTTGATTTACCTTGCCAATGCGTTTGCAAATGCCATAATGTTTTAAGCAAATGTTGATGAATAATGCAATGTAAGCCGATCAGAGTCGAAACCCATTTCGTCCGCAAAACATATTCTCGGCGAAGCGGAGAAATGAAAGTGCACACCAATATTGTTAAAATCACGCGTATTATAAATCCATTACGGACACTAACTGAGAGCGGATCAACTATACATCAGCACGTTTTTATTTTTATCTGGAATTCTTAAATATATATATATATATATATATATATATATATACATATACATATATATATATATATATATATATATATATATGACATTCTTGTGTCACAAAACACTTAATAATACAGAGCTGGAGCAAAATAAAAACGTAAATGACTGCAATAAAAACATATTATTTAAACGTGGAAGAACAAGAATAATTGAACGCAAACCGAAACAAAAGCATATATCAATCGTCAGATTACATACTTTCACCTGACAACGTAAAGATGGAGAAAAGTTTTATACGGGTCTTATGTGTTCACATTGTATACAATGTACCCGAACTTATTCCAACTAAACCTTGATAACTGAACACAATATTTATTATTTTGCATAGTGGTGATTCTTATGCAAAATTATCAAACTTTTTAGACAATTAAAAATTAAAATTTCGTCAGAATTTTGAGATCACGCGGTATTTCATTGGCTAAAGTAGCGAGGCTCTACGACAAATAGAATCAAAATTGTCTGCACGTGTGATGTTCACCTTTACTCTCATTTGGACTTTGGCTATTGACTGAAATATCTGTTTAAAATCATATCATAATTGATTTTTTACTAGATTTTCTGATGATTGGTCAAGCGATATGAACACGAAGCTGTACACCAAAAAACATAACCTATTGGTGGGTTGTCTCAAAGTAAGACAACAATAAACTATTTTAAAATATAAAAGATATTACTAGAAAATAGAAACCCGACGTTTATATAGGACAGTATACTTTCTTTCCACTCAAACAACGAGACGAGATATGAATTTTACAATGTGATTCGACTTGAACACTTTGATCCAAACCATAGAAAAATTATCTCTTAGGATTAATAAATATATCTTACACTTGTCATTTGGGATGGTACAATTCACTTGAAAAATAGACAAAACAATTCTGAAAGTGTTTATTAATAAATGAAATTTTAATAACCTAGAAAATACCTCGCAGTTATAACTGTAGCCTCGGGTGGCGCCGTTTGAATATCACCTCAGTTTTACATCATCATCAGACGACATAGACAAATTAAACATTTTACAATAGTAATCCATTTAGGAGAACAGAGGGCTTTTATAGGAGATGCGCATTGCCAACTCTTATCTCTGCGTGTAGCTTTTGTATTTGAAATATATTGTTATAGTAAGAGACAGACTCCACTAAGTAAGAAAGCAAAACTAGATAAGTTTGAAAATATTAGGAAAAGGCTAGAATAGAACCCAGTAGGCAAGTGTTAAAAGATAATAGATATTGAAATCTTTGGAATGCAGAACGAGTGGCATTGTTCTCACAAATAACTAAATATTATTTATGTCAGAGATAGAACGATTGCTCATACTTTTAGATATAACTGAATATTAAGAATGTCAGTTAAAAGAGTAGACAAATACAAAGTTGAAAATGTTATGTAACTACTAGGTTAAGTGATACAATTTAATTTATGGATTTCTTTTATTTATGAGAGGTGTGATATACATGTGCAATGGGCACGGTTAAATTGAAATGTGATAAAGTCAAGTTGGTTGACCACACCTCTGACGTCATAAACAAAGGGGATTATCAATATATTGAGACAGGGTTCGAAGTTAGAGACAATCGCAGTCACAGTACCAGTGATAGTCAGTTAGAGACGGGATTCGGACAGCGACTTAGTGAAGCTGATGCCCTTAGAGGTGAAGAGTATAAGAGGAGACCATGTAGCCATACAAGCTTGGATTCTTGAGTGATCAATCAGTCGGCTGATGAATAAAAATCACCATCTATATTTTGTAAGTGTTTGTCTTCGTGTCGTCATTACAACTGAAAGGTAAATGTGTTTTGTCTATCAACTTGTAAACGGACTTTGTGTAACCCTTCCAAGTAATGTGCCTCCTTCATCATCAATAATGTATCTCCACTCTATGCACAAATGTCTCAGATCCGTATTATAATATGATAAAAGAATTATCATCACAATCGCCATGATGTAAAAAATATATAAATGTCATCATCATCATCGTCTGTGTTATGTGTCTCCAATATGAATCTCCCTACTATTTAACAATATTCCTATATTCTATATGACATGATTTGTTTTTTTCAACCAGTCTAATGTATTTATTGCAACACAATCATATCTCATACATATTAATAATCATAATATATATATATATAATTATTTGCTATAATAATTATATATATATAATTATTTACTATAATAATTATATAATACCTACAGACACTAGTGTTTCATCCTTTCGAGAATCATCAGTGCAGGGTGTCATGATTAACACCAGTCGATAGATTCGAACCCGGCGACAGACGCCATCCCTGGCTTCATTAGCAAGGACCTAATCCGTTCGGCTACAGTTAACCGCGAGAAATGCTGTTGAATTTGAAACATTTATTTTTTAAATGCTTTTTAACGTCTGTCAGAGTGAATTAATCATTATATGATGATCTGCGCATAAGAGTTAAATTGACCGACTTTTATTCAACTGAAAGTGCTCAACGATAAGAAACGGGTTTCTTATTTTCAAAATTATCTAAATCGCCATATATATATATATATATGGCGATTTAAATAATTTTGAAATTATTTAAATCGCCATATATATATATATATATATGGCGATTTAAATAATTTTGAAATTAAATTAAAAATAAAACTTTCACGCAGTTTATTTCAAGACAATGTTTTAAGTTATATGATGATGCATATAGCATGATGTTTACGCATAACGCTGCATGTTTGTGTAATTTAAAACTTATATGTTGTATGTATATAAAGTGTTCATCTAAATAACGTATAATGCTACTACTTAGGGAAACGGATGAATACAATGCTGTTTCAAACTAAGCATATAAACAGACACCACCCTCTTGAAATATAAGTATAACGGGTGTATATACATATTCAATTACACATTTCACAAACGGGACAAGTAACATTTTACGTACAGTTCTGTGGCATCGAAACGAATAGTCATAGGTTATCCCCCCCCCCACGTAATATCATTGTATTACAGCCTTTTATATCATACGCTAGCCATCAGTTTACCAAATTCAATTTTTTTCTTAATGCTATTTTCATAAACGTTATGTAATACACGTTGGGTATCTAAACAAAACGTAATACATGCATTGAAACATTTCCAGACCTTAAGTAGAAAAACTTTCAAGAGTTTAGTGCAAAACTGGGAAAAACAAAAATGTCATTCGTTGTATGACAATTATCTTCAAGGTAAGAAAGTATAATTTTACCAAACCCTAAAGAAACATTTTTATAAACGATTTTCTGGCTTCAACATAAAAGAGAGCATTTCATTTTACGAAAACAGTATTTTGTTTATCACTTGGTTTCTACATATTTGTATCTAATGGATTCTTCTATGGACAAAAACATGGACAAAATCTCTATCAAGTCAATAACTAGAGTCTTGGCTGAACTAGTCTGCGTAATTTGTCTGTTTTTCGTGAATATATGATAATTTCGTTTCTTTGTTAAATCCATACGTCACATAACAGGTCAATCTTATTGTTTTTGTAAATATTGTTGTTTTGCTAACTAAAATTCCAAGTCTTGTATCATATAGATACAGTAGAACCCCGAGATACAGCATTAAAAATTAGTAACGAAATACAGTAGATTATATGATACACATGTATATAATCTAATAACACTATAAATAACACTGTAAGGCGGGGCAAACACCGTAAACTAGGGTCGGAAAAACATCGTATTCCACATTCTTAATCTGTAAAAACCGTATCCTAGTGCCACTGTATCCCGGATTTATTCTGTATTTAACATCTGTAATAGTAAAGATCTGCGCGGATTTTCTTTTTCCAACTTTGCAACATGGCAAGAATGAAGAAGGAAAAAAAGAAAGAAAAACGATGTACAAAATACTGAGGATGGAGTTTGACTCCAAAATGTATTTAAATTATGAATTTTAAACAATTATTTGTTTATTTTTTAATATTGCGTTGTAATTTGGCTTTCAAGTGCACCTGATGCATATTTTATATTAATAGTTTTTTTTATATCTATTTGAAGATCAAATTGATTTCAGACAGTTCTGTGTGGTTATTTAATTATTAATCCAATAAAATCATACATAATATAAAATGAAGATGAGAATGGTAGTGTAAATGATGGAAATCATGCGCATAAAATATTCCAAGCAGTTTATCCAAATAATATTAACGTACCAATTATATACACGAAATTATAAGACATGCGTAGTTTCATATTTAATTAAAGAAAATAAATGTAATTGTTCATCTTAAATTTACAAATGATTGATCGATTGAAATGTTATTGTTTAATCATAACGTAAGTAACAGCAGCTGCATCGATCATCAGCGAACATATTTCTATTTTAATAATCTTTTTAACAGAAACACACACACACACACACACACACACATATATATATATATATATATATATATATATATATATATATATATATATATTAGATTATTGCATCGTGGAGAATATATAAATACAGATCGGCTAGGCAGAATAAAATAACGATTCATAAAATGTAAAGCTATAATGATCTAAATTCGAAATTCCTATTGATGTATCTTTTCATATTTAAATGTATTCATATTTAAACCTATTTGAAAGGTGGAAAGTCTGAAAACAGTACTCGACCTTTACTAAAATAAGCATAAATAGACAACGTAAAGATTCGATGTCGCTTGATCTAAATAGGAAACTATCATGACTCGTGAAAATAAAAATTAAGGGAATTATAAATAAGTGCCAGGAAAAAAACTGAACACTTGAATAAAATATACGTAAATATAAGTGAAAATTTACAGTTAGTGGTGTATTTACTATTAGAATAAAAAATAGTTTAAAATATTGAAATAGATTTCAAACTAAAGAAAAGAAACAGTTTATGAATGAAGGCAAATGTGATTAAAGACACATGTGGGGCTGAATGAAATTGCTTATATTGAGAAGTAATCAGCAGGTGGGATGTGTGAGAAAGTGGAAGGTTTTGATGTTATAAATCACAAGACCGAGAAAAAATATGTTCAAATAAAATACTGATGAGATTCGCCAAGTGAAATTGGCAATGCGCAAGTAAAAAAGAAAAAAATTGATGTTGATTTAAAAACGTTGTGGCTTGAAGGAGATGACGAGGCAGGTGGTTTGGAATGATAGAATTCTTGACTATTTTACTCGTTTAGAAACAGACTGATCGTATCCATAAGTGCTCATGAAAATTGATCATTTGTACAAGTGCTCATTACACTTGATTATATGCATAAGTGCTCATCACATTTGATAGTATACATAAATGCTCATCAAATTTGATCGTTCACAGAAATACTCATAACATTTGATTGTCCACAAAAGTGCTCATCACATTTGATAGTATACATAAATGCTCATCAAATTTGATCGTTCACAGAAATACTCATAACATTTGATTGTCCACAAAAGTGCTCATCACATTTGATAGTATACATAAATGCTCATCAAATTTGATCGTGTACAGAAATACTCATAACATTTGATCGTCTGCAAAAGTGCTTATACCACTGAAGAAAGAAAAAAGGAAGACGGCAGGTATCAGTAATGACAACAAATGCAGGTTCTGCCATACAGAATTGGAAAGTGCGAGTCATATGATATCAATTTGCAAGGTTCTTTTGAGGGATGGCTACTACACAGCGAGACGACGGAGTATGTAAGAACCTTCACTGGACCATCTATAAAAAATTAAACATAGTTATATGGAATAAGTCAGAAAGGGTTGCAACCTTGTTTGAAGTGAGTGCCCCTAATGATGAAGGTCTGAACAGAGTTGAAAAGGAGAAACAGACAAAATATCAAGGTTTATGCACGCATGTATGATATGAAAATAAACTGGAATCTTAGGGAGATATCAATCATACCAGTTATTACAGATGCTACAGGGCTTATGAAGAAAAACCTGAAGTCCTACCTTACTAATATTCCTGGTGAACCAAGTGCAAAAGAGATCCAGACAATCGCACTTAAGGGAACAGTGAGGATACTAAAAAGAGCTCTCGGTTGGTTTCAATAAAAAGGCAGGGCAATGTTGGCAGCTGGTTTGGCTGCCCCATACCCAGCTTTACAATCTTCAAAGGAAGATTTTTTTTTAATTGAACTATAAACAGAAATACTCAAAACATTCGATCGTGTACAGAAATCTTATAACATCTGATCGTGTACAGAAATACTCATAACATGATCGTGCAAAAAATGCTCATCACATTTAATCGTATACAGAAATACTCATAACATTCGACAGTATACAGAAATACTCATAACATTTGACAGTATACAGAAATACTCATAACATTCGATCGTGTACAGAAATACTCATCACAATAAATCGTATACATAAATACTCACTGGGTTTATTTTATGATAATGCTCATCACATTTATCTTATAGAGAAATACATATCGGATTTGATCGTTTACATAACTACTCATCATATTTGATTGTAGTTGTGTCAGCATATTTGATTTTATGCATTAATGCTCATCAGATGGGATCGTTTTCATAAAATCTCGCCGGATTGATCATATCATGAATGCATATCACATTCTATGCAAAATATTCTCATCACATTTGATCGTTTACATAAATACGGATCGTATTTTATTGTATATACAAATGTTAATTATACTTTATCATATACAGAAAATCTAAGCAAATCTGAGTGCATACATAAATACTCATTACATATAATCCTGTACAAAAATGGTCATCATATTGGATCGTGTACAGAAATACCTATAACTTAGAGTGCATACATCAATAATCTTCACATAAATCGTATACAGAAATACTCATCAAATGTAATCATGTACAGAAATACTCATCACATTTGATTGCGTACAGACATACTCATAACATTAAATGCTTATAACATTTGATGGTGTACAGAAATACTCAAAAAATGACAGATTATACAGAAATACTCATTTGATTACGTACAGAAATAATCAAAACATTTATCGCGTAGAAAAGCATCACATTTGATGGTAAGCATAAATGTTCATCACATTTGATTCGTATACAGAAATACTCATACAATTTTAATCATGTACAGAAAACTCATCATATTCGATCGTGTACAGAAATACTATCACATTTAATCGTAAACATAAATGATCATCACATTTGAGGATATGCGTAAATGCTCATCACATTTGATCGCATACATCAATGCTCATCACATCAGACCGCCTACAGAAATACTCATCACAATTAATCGTATAAATAGATACTCATCACATATGATCGTGTACAGAAATACGCATAAACTTTAATCGTAAGCATAAATGCTCATCACACCTGATCGTATACATAAATACTCAAATGATTAATCGTATCACAAAGACTCATCACATTTATCATATATGGAAATACTTATCGGACTGAATCGTATACATAAATACTACTTACATTCGATCGTATACAGAATTACTCATCACACTTGGTCGTTTACAGAAGTTCTCATAACATTCGATCCTATACATAACTGCTTATCGGATTTGATCGTATGCATAAATGCTTACCAGATTGATCGTATCATGAATACTCTTTAAATTCTCGTTGGATTTAATCGTATACAGAAATACTCATCGCATTTAGTCGTATATACAAATGCTTGTGTGTAGAAATACTTATCACATTTTATTGTGTACAAAATAATCTTCATATTTGATCATGGACAGAAATACGTATCACATTTGATCGTGTACAGATATACTCATAACATTCAATCGTCCAAAGAGATATCTATTACATGCGACCGTATGCAGAACTACTCATTACATTTGATTGTAGTTATAAATACTTATAACATTTAATCGTATACAGATACTCATCGAATAGTAAATATTCATTTCATTAAGTCGTATACACAAATGTCTATCGGATTTGATCGTATACATGAATTCTTATCGCATTTGATAGTATACAAAATACTCATCACATTTGATCGTATACAGAAATACTCATCACATTCAATCGTGTACAGAAATACTCATCTCATTTGATCGTATACAGAAATACTCATCACATTTGATCGTGTACAGAAATACTCATCACATTTGATCGTATACAGAAATACTCATCACATTTGATCGTGTACAGAAATACTCATCTCATTTGATTGTGTACAGAAATACTCATCACATTTGATTGTGTACAGAAATACTCATCACATTTGATCGTGTACAGAAATAGTCATCACATTTGATCGTATACAGAAATACTCATCACATTGGATCGTGTACAGAAATACTCATCTCATTTGATCGTATACAGAAATACTCATCACATTTGATCGTGTACAGAAATACCCATCACATTTGATCGTATACAGAAATACTCATCACATTTGATCGTATACAGAAATACTCATCACATTTGATCGTGTACAGAAATACTAATCTCTATTGATCGTATACAGAAATACTCATCTCATTTGATCATATACAGAAATACTCATCACATTTGATCGTGTACAGAAATACTCATCTCATTTGATCATAAGTAGAAATACTCATCACATTTGATCATATACAGAAATACTCATCACATTTGATCGTATACAGAAATACTCATCACATTTGATCGTGTACAGAAATACTCATCACATTTGATCATATACAGAAATACTCATCACATTTGATCGTGTACAGAAATACTATTCACATTTGATCGTGTACAGAAATACACATCACATTTGATAATATACAGATATACTCATCACATTTGATTGTATACAGAAATACTCATCACATTTGATCGTGTACAGAAATACTCATCACATTTGATCATATACAGAAATACTCATAACATTTGATTATATACAGAAATACTAATCACATTTGATCGTATACACAAATACTCATCTCATTTGATCATATACAGGAATACTCATCACATTTGATCGTGTACAGAAATACTCATCTCATTTGATCATATATAGAAATACTCATCACGTTTGATCGTGTACAGAAATACTCATCACATTTTATCGTGTACAGAAATACTCATCACATTTGATCGTGTACAGAAATACTCATCACATTTGATCGCATACAGAAATACTCATCACATTTGATCATATACAAAAATACTGATCACATTTGATCGCGTACAGAAATACTCATAATATTTGATTGTATACAGAAATACTCATCACATTTGATTGTATACAGAAATACTCATCACATTTGATCATATACAGAAATACTCATCACATTTGATTGTATACAGAAATACTCATCACATTTGATCGTATACAGAAATACTCATCATGTTTGATCGTGTACAGAAATACTCATCTCATTTGATCATATATAGAAATAGTCATCAACTTTGATCGTGTACAGAAATACTCATCACATTTGATCGTGTACAGAAATACTCATCACATTTAATCGTGTACAGAAATACTAATCACATTTGATAGTATACAGAAATACTCATCTCATTTGATACTATACTGAAATACTCATCACATTTGATCGCGTACAGAAATACTCATAACATTTGATTGTATAAAGAAATACTCATCACATTTGATTGTATACAGAAATACTCATCACATTTGATCATATATAGAAATACTCATCACATTTGATCGCGTTAAGAAATACTCATAACATTTGATTGTATACAGAAATACTCATCACATTTAATTGTATACAAAAATACTCATCACATGAGTATTTCTGTATATGATCAAATGTGCTGAGTATTTCTGTATATGATCAAATGTGATGAGTATTTCTGTATATGATCAAATGAGATTAGTACGTCTGTATATGATCAAATGTGATGAGTATTTCTGTATACGATCAAATGAGATTAGTATTTCTGTACACGATCAAATGTGATGAGTATTTCTGTATATGATCAAATGAGATGAGAATTTCAAATGTGATGAGTATTTCTGTATACGATCACATTTGATCATATACAGAAATACTCATAACATTTGATTGTATACAGAAATACTCATCACATTTGATTGTATACAGAAATACTCATCACATTTGATCGTGGACAGAAATACTCATCACATTTGATCGTATACAGAAATACACATCACATTTGATAATATACAGAAATACTCATCACATTTGATCGTGTACAGAAATACTTATCTCATTTGATCATCAGAAATACTTATCTCATTGATTGTATACAGAAATACTCATCACATTTGATTGTATACAGAAATACTCATCACATTTGATCGTGGACAGAAATACTCATCACATTTGATCGTATACAGAAATACACATCACATTTGATAATATACAGAAATACAGAAATACTCAGCAAATTTGATCGTATGCAGAAATACTCATCACATTTGATCGTATACAGAAATACTCATCACATTTGATCGTATACAGAAATACTCATCACATTTGTATCGTATACAGAAATACTCATCACATTTGATCGTATACAGAAATACTCATCACATTTGATCGCGTACAGAAATACTCATAACATTTGATCGCGTACAGAAATACTCATAACATTTGATCATATACAGAAATACTCATCACACTTGATTGTATACAGAAATACTCATAAAATTTGTATCGTATACAGAAATACTCATCTCATTTGATCATATACAGAAATACTCATCTCATTTGATCATATACAGAAATACTCATCTCATTTGATCAGATACAGAAATACTCATCTCATTTGATCATATACAGAAATACTCATCTCATTTGATCATATACAGAAATACACATCATATTTAATTGTGTACAGAAATACAAATCACATTTGGTCATATACAGAAATACTCATCACATTTGATCGTATACAGAAATACTCATCTCATTTGATCATATACAGAAATACTCATCTCATTTGATCATATACAGAAATACTCATCTCATTTGATCGTGTACAGAAATACACATTACATTTGATCATATACAGAAATACTGATCACATTTGATCATATATAGAAATTCTCATCTCATTTGATCATATACAGAAATACTCATCTCATTTGATCATATACAGAAATACTCATCTCATTTGATCATATACAGAAATACACATCACATTTGATCATGTACAGAAATACTCATCACATTTGATCTTATTATCCTTGCTTTTTGCATTTAATTGTTTGTTTCTCATTACATTTGTGTTCCGTTTTGGTTTCCATTGTGTACGATGAAAACTGCTTTGATGAATGTTTTCCAATTAAATGGTATTACTTTTCGGAAATGTATGAATTCATTATTTCTCCTTTGCTATTGGTGAAATAGTGATTCTGTTTTACAAAATTTATATAATTCATAGTCGATAATAGGTATTGTTTTGTCACATTAAATAGCCATAAATATTTGATGTGTCATAAACATAGACAAAGTTGAATTAATTCTGTTTTAAGGGGTATTTTAAGCTTCTATACATAAAATAAGAAAACCCGAAAAAGAAATAAATTATTTTAATCCGGTCTTATAAAAGTAAAAATCACTTCTATTCCACTAATTTCTTTAGTAACACTTTAATATCTGAAAACTTTAATTGTAAAACCATGATTTACAGAATGACAGTAACGGAACTCGAATGTGATTTATGTAAAAGGTAATAATAAAAATAAATTAAAATAAAATAGAAATGAATAAATTAAAAAGACATATATAAACAACCAATTATTGAGTTTGCATAGAACTACATAAATAAAGATGAAGTCTTTAACTGAGGGTATTATAAAATAATATAATTTTGAAAATTCTATTTACTTGGTTCTTATATTTTGCGAATGAAAATTTAGGTATGTTTGTAAAATTGTCTTTCATGATGGTGTATGTAAGTTGAAAGCGGAAAAGTATTTGGATAACTTTTTCTGTTTAACAATTACGAAAACAAATAAGATTTTTTTAAATATTGATGGATATACATAACTTTATTTTAAAGTTGTATATTAATAGATATGTATCTATATACATTTATCGATATAAATGTATATATATAAATACATACCTGAAAATGTATTTATATACATTTATCTATCTATCTATCTATATATATATATATATATATATATATATATATATTTATATATATTTATATATACATATATTTATCCGTATAAATATGTGTAATAACTTTTTATATAAATTTATCTATGTAAATTTAAATATATATATATAAATTTATCTTTAACAATTTTTATATATATATAAATTTATATATATAGATAGCTTGATCTATATAAATTTATATATAAAGTGATTTTTATAAATTTATATATATCTATATATTTGTGTGTGTGCGTGTGTATGAATTGATTTATATAAAGTGATCCATATAAAATGAGCAATATTGATTTATATATAAATATATATATAAGTTGATTTATATAGAATATGACATAATACTAAAGTGAGACATTTAATTCAGTTCAATGGTTTTTTTAATGGCATTTGCCTTCATTCATTAACTGTTTTTCATTAGTTTGAATCTAATCAGAGATTATTGGTAAATAACCATAATATTCAATTACTTGACGATTTCACATCTATCACATAGAGAGAGAGAGAAAGAGAGAGAGAGAAAGAGAGAGAGAGCAATCAGTTACAGTTACAGTCGGTATCTTTAATCTCGCAGACTGAGTATCCAGTTTTCCTGCAAAACCGTAGATATTCATAAAAGATCAAAGAAATGTATAGCTAAAAATATATACTTGTAGCTATAAAATGATAGTTTCTCTCTCTCTTTTTCTCACTCTCTCTCTCTCTTTATATATATATATATATATATATATATATATATATATATATATATATATATATATATACAAGAAAACCAAGGATAATCAGATGATGTATTCATGGAAATTTTTCTTAATAAATCTCTACTCTTTCATAATCAAAAGAAATATTAATATTTGATATTTGCAATAAAAGAACGATCAAACTATTTTCTTTATTAATTTTGCCATTTTTCTAAAGAAATCGGCCGAACGTTTGAATGCTTTAATATAAAGGCGCTTGATGAAAATTATGACAATTACGAGATTTTCGTTATCATGGTCACTGCCTTAGCCAATATCCGTTGGGGCATTCTGTTTATAGTCATCTTGAATGGTTCTTTGGTCATAGGGAAGTCAGTGATGAGTAGTTCCTCTCTGAGTTGATTTGAGATTGAAGATATCTATTCTTGAACAACGGTTTTTCCATAGTTAATGACCTTGTGGTATGAGACTTTATGATTCTTTGACGATCAATGTTCTATGTATTTACTAATTTTACAGAGGTGTTATTTTCTTTCTCGTTTAATTTTAGTTTTCCTACCATGGCCTGAAAGTTTAGTCTACACTACTATTTTATACAGACCATGCAGTAACATATACATATTTATGAATTTCCTACAGTTGGAAGTTATTTACATCCCCAATTGAATTGGAACACTTATTTCAAAACGCAACCATTACTTTACTTCATAATTTGCATAAATACTGCATATCCAAAATCAGCATTCAAATATGTTTCGCTAATATTTTTCCTCTTCGTTTCTTTGCGTATTTTTATTCTCAGAACAATGTTAATTTTAATGTGTCACCATTTAGTCAATGCGTAAACAAGTGTTTCGCCGAATTACGTTTAAATATTGTCTTTACGCTCACATGTGAAAGAATATAGGTCCCCATTCGCTACGCGGTTCGTTTAATCCAAAAGTGCTCGTGTTGTTTTTGAATTTCCTATACTTCATTACAAAATTAATGCTTTCCTTTGCTAGAATAGATTATGCTAATAAACTTTTTAGATGAGTATTGTAAAATTGGATTATTTGGATTACTCAGACTACTGTTCACACCTTGAGTATTGTGCACACAACGTTTCAGTTGATGTAATTTCTGATCTTCCTTAGGTGCATTTAGTCGAATTCGGGAATCAGATTTTGTAGAGAATTCTTTAGTTAATCCACAGTGTTTATATTAAGTTCTACGTGACAGACTTCTTTGATGTTGATTGCTCAATCTTCAGTACTTCGTTGTGTTTGGCCTTTGATAAGGTATGGCATAAAAGCCTACTTCAGAAGATTTCCAGCTACGGTATAACTGGAAATGTTTTCTCAATCATTAAATCATTTCTCTCTGATAGGCTCATAAGAATAGTGGTTGATGGGCAGAAATCAGAAGCTCACAGTATTAATGTTGGTGTCCCTCAAGGGTCCATCCTGGACCCAACTCTCTTCCTGATCTACATCAATGATCTTCCAAAACACATACTTAAATCATTCGTTGACATCAATGCTGATGACACGACCATCTATGGCAACACATCAAAGGCTGTAAATGACAAAGTTCTCTCTGATTCTCTCTCCTCTGATCTTGACCGCGTGGTACAATGGGGGAAGAAGTGGCTGGTTACTTTTAATGCATCTAAAACCAAGCTTCTAGCTTTATATCATCAACGCTCTGACCCCCGTCTGGCATCAATTGAAATGGACGGCTCTCGTCTTGGAGAGGCTTCCTGTTTTGGCAAGCTTCTCGGATTGACTTTTACTCCTGATCTGAAATGGAACACGTACATCAAATCTGTTGCCAAGGTCGCTGGAAAAATGGTAGGATCCTTCTAACGTTCTAGTAGATATCTCAGTGCTGATGCAATTCTCTATCTATATAAAAGCCAAGTATGTCCAAGGATGGAGTACTGCTGCCACATCTGGGCAGGAGCTGCTAAAAATAGCCTATCCTGCCTGACAGAGTACAAAATATACTTCGTAGCCGAGTGGGGGGGTGCCCTTTTCTCTTCACTGCAACCTCTCTCCCACAGAAGGGAGGTTGCGAGCCTGTCGTTGTTTTATCTTTATTTCTATGGGAAGTGCTCGTCTGTGCTCCAATCTCTGGTCGCCCTCGCCAATCTTTCACGAAAAACACCCGTCTATCTGAAACCACTGTCAGTAATTTTCTTCACTCTTTATCTGTGCCCAAAGCAAAACGTAGATTCCATGAACAAAGCTTCTTTCTTAGAAGTGCCCGCCTGTGGAACTCTGTTCCGTTTGCCTGACTACAACTTGGATGTCTTCAAGTCCAACATAAACAAATTCATGTTGAACCGCCCCCTTAAGTAAGACACTTTATCAGATTTCCATTACTAGCGATTACAACGATATTATCCCATTGATTACTGTACACGCAATAACATTTATCCTCGAGTGGCCTCCGGGTCCTGATAAGTGGTGACTACCTTGTAAAAAAAACCGGGCGAGATCAAAATAACTCCATAGATTACATAAGGAATTCATTACAAAATCCCAAAACATATCCCGTAAATATTCCTAAATCAAGATGAACCTGAAGAAAATCGGATGCTACATTAGTGAAAACCTTATGAGAATAGCATCCAAAATGAGAACCGTAGTCTGAATAATTCAAATAATGCATAAAACACTTTACGGTTTTTATGTTGACAAATTGCATCCGCATATATTAAACAATATGAGTTTTCTATTAAACGATATGAGTTGGGAACGATAATAACATTCAGATAATAATAATATTTCACTAACGAAACAATTGTTAGGCGCTGAATCGTATTGGGTTGTATTTTAGGGGCTTACTGAAAGCTGGCATAACCTTTGGGGTCAATGACCTAAACTGGCTCGGCGTGAGAAACTTGTCGTTGGAAAATTACGTAATTGCGTAATGTGGGCAGTGACCAATCAATGAAAAAATGAGTCTTATGTATTGATTGGTTTGGAAAAACGTACTGATTTGCAAGACCCGTTACTTGGGTATAAAAACACCGGGACGAGCAAAATTTGCCAGTCTTGAACAAGGTCCTAGATGCTTAAATATATTTTTCACACCGCCCACTCACTAAACGTTCATTGACCACCAGGCCGACAGGAATAATAGAAAAAAGAGAGAAAAAACAAATAGATTTTCTCTTTTTTCAACTAACCGTTACATTCAATTGTACATAATTATGTTGTTGAAAAAGATGTATTTGAAATTCAATTCCGCCGTACATTGTAGTGTAGAAGTTTTATTTGATAATAGATTGTTTATAAAAACATAGAAATGACGACTGAAGTGTTATATATTGTCACCAGGATTTGTAACTTTGCCATCAGGCCAGACAGTCCATATGAGTTATTTTCTTTCAGGAGACAGCGATCGGAAAGGCACCTACCCTAGCGCCGGGAATAGGCGTTGGTCCACAGATCTAAAAAAAAAAAAATTAAAACAAACGCAACGTGGGCGTGCGCCAGCCTAGCTTCCCTGAAGACTTTAATTTTTTTTCCTTTGTTGTCTTTTTTGTTTTGTTTTTTTTACTTTGCGGACTGCTTGTGAAAAAAAAACCAGAATTGCGCATTCAACTTTGTCATTGGTAGACGATCATGTCCAAGCTGTTGAACTTTCTTGGGTATTCTAAGATCAGTACCACCTAGAACTGCACTTACGCACCGATGAACACTCCTTGGAGTCTTCGTCGGGTTACATTTATTCATTTACTATTGTACTTATTAAACAGGAATCTACAAACACATGCCATAAAGTGGATATCGATTCAAAAGAACTTGCACTTGCGTATGATCTTAGAGGAAGGGATAGAAGACGATACAAAAGCTACGCTGATCATTTTGGATCAGTCCAAAGAGTTCCATATAATAGACCATCGCTTCCTGGCATCTGTTTTAGAGATCGCCAGATTTAAACCAGACTTCCGCAAATGGATCTCCATACTGTACCGTGTATCGACTGCAGTGGTAAAAGTCAACAGAAAGTGCTCGAAATCTTTTGCCATCTTCCAATTGGTGAGTCAAGGTTGTCCGCAGCCACCCACCCCACCCCGCTTTACTTCTTTGCATTGGAACCGCTACTTCGCAAGCTAAGGCGTGGGAGGCAAATTTGGTTCTGTTCGGGCTTGCTTTGCCTTGTCAACCAAAAGCTAGGGTCTCTGACTTCGCCGATGACATCACCGGTTTTTGCGTTGTGGACATCGAGGTTGTAACAGAGGTGCTCACGCAGTACGAAAATATCACAGGGGCCAAAATCAACCGCAGCAAGTCGATAGGTCTGCAGTTGGTGGCATGAAGGAGTGTCACAACCCTTCTAGCTCCCTTTAGCTGGACCGTAGGACCAGTTCGGATCCTCAGCCGAAAAAATTGGTTGGAGGTACGGTCAAAGGTCAAAGCTGTGTTCGACTCATGGGTTCGAAGGAAGCATTCTGTTATTTCGCTAATCCTCTACCATCTGCATATTATGTAAAAACCCTTCAGGACAATCTGTCCGCACTTCTTAGGAATAGGGAAAAACATTGGGTTCACAAACAAGTGTGTTCATCTGTGTAAGGGAGACTTGGCACTGCTTAATTTGAGGTGTAATCGAGACGCCGAGAGACTGGATTTCCTGGGTCGAACCTTCAAAAACAGAGTTGTCGTGGAACCCCGCGGTTGATAGAGACTTTCCCGTCCTCATCCTAGACCACTCACTCGAGGCTCATCGTAGGCCGTGGGCAACACGCAACTCATCAGTGTAGAACCATACTCCCAAATCTCCTATGGTCCAACAACCTTTCACGGCTTTCGAGAAGAAAGCTGTATAGGGGATTAGTGAGGTGGATGGTCAGACCCATAAGCTGAGGATCAGAATCAGTAACGAATCTCCTCCTTCAACTACACTTCAGCGTTTGGGGTTGTCGAAGGAGAAGATTTGCTCCAAGTTTAAGTCACCTCAACAACTCTGAGTTTTCCTTGAGCTGGCGATTAGCCCAAGCAGGTTACTTCTCAACGCCATACAACACAACGCCGGACTTGTGGAGTAGCCCATGTATCTCTGCTGTGGGACCCAAGCTAAGGAAACACAACAACACACGTTCTTCGAATGGCGTATGTCACCAAGCTAACAGTGGTATCGATCTAAGCATCTTCGTCAGCATGACACATTCTACGTTATCCACAGTACTGAGCAGCTTTGTGACAAGGAGAGACAAATAGGGATGGTATAATAAAATTGTGGGGTCTCCGTTCGCACCTGGCCTCCATGGAATGGAAATGCGCACAAACTTTAATAAAGAATTTTCATATCTATCTTCGTAAGTATACTTTGATAATTATGTTTCAGTTTGTAGAAATATGGTATAATAAAATTATGGGGTGTTCGTTCGCACCTGACCTCCATAGAATGGAAATATGTTACAAAGTTTAACAAGGTTTTTTAATATAGATCCACACAATATTGTGATAAGTGTTTCAGTGTGAACAGGTATGGTATAATAAATTGTGGGGTTTATCTATTATATTTTTACTTTCATAATATTTTGCTTTGGTTTTGATACCCCCAAATTCGAAGCTATCTCTTTACAACCCTTCCTTTTCATAACCTATCATACTTTCATAAATCAGAGCCCATTTTCTGTAGGCTGTTTTTGAATCCAGTCAACGACGGGTACTTTTGCTAGTAAAATATATAAATCCAAGTTAGCTTAAGTTAATTTGTCCTTAATCAATGTAGGGGGGAACCTAAATCAATTTTTATTTTTGTCTACTTCCAAATTGCTTCTTTTGAGAGAGCTGGTTTTCCCCTATATTGTAAACGACCTTGTGTAACATCTTGCTTTCGCAGAGAAGCAAAGAAATACCAATAACAAGGTAGACTTTAAATATAAATGTCAAAACGTGAAAAAACTCAACTCTACAGGTATATGTGTATGTATATGTGTGTAGCTTAAGCATAATGTGACGTTTCTTACAAGAAATAAGTGAAATCTTCTAAGTATTTTAATGTTTTTCCTGTTATTTTTTTTTATTTAGAAAAGTTCAATTTTCTCTTAACTTCTTTCATCTGCATTTTTCATTAGTTTATCGATTTAATGTAAAATTGCTTTTCATTTCGTTTCCCTATTTCTATTTCGAACTAGATTCTGTTTTCCATTTAGTCTCGCTTTACATGTGTATTTGCTATTACCTATTCAAGTGAAAACATTTTGAAAAAATCATTTGACGATGTCGTTAGAGACTTTCTAAGACGTTAAATTATTTCATGTTCTGCAAATGTTACGGAGCGAAATTTTAAGGCAATCAATTTAACAGCAATTATACGTGAAATAATTTTATCCATTAATTTTAACTTGTTAGAGTAACTCGAAGGGAATTGTTAAATATATGTTTCTATATCGATACCTTTAATTCCAAATACAAAAAAATAACTTTTTATAACTATGAAGAAATAAATATGAAATAAACATTTCATACGAAATGAAAATTGGCTTCATTAAACCTGAACAAAAATATTTCGGTCGACTCCTTTGACCATATTCATTTGATAAAATGATATTATCAAATAAGCATGGTTGAACAAATCGATCGAAATATATTGATGAAACTCTAAGATGAGTATTATCTTTATTTTTATTTGTATCTAACTATTGCTATGCATATTATTTGGATTGATCGGACTATTCTCATCCTGAGGGTGATTTTCACAATGTCTCGGTCGATGTAACATTCGACCTTCTTCAGGTGTATTTTGTCGCACTTGGGAATGTTTCTGTCGAACCCGGAAATTTAGACGGAGTTTCGAGCGAAACCCTTTATTTACTTCACAGGGGTAACATGCTCTTGTTCCATCGGCCATGACTGGATAGAGGTCCTAAGTAATTCGCAAGCTAACTCCCTCTGAGGAATCAGTGCTAAACAAAGCTTTGCCGCAAATACCAAGCGTGAGTTTCTTAGTGGTGTCTTCTCAACTTCGCCACCACTACCAAGCGAATTCCATACTTATATATAATAGCTCCAATAGAGGAGGCTGCCTAGAATAAACCTAACGCACAAACAGATGAACTTAGATGGAACGTGAGACAAGCACTCGAGAATTCAAAGCCTCCAAAACCGAACCTCTCAAGGGGAAAAGTACTGGATATCAAGTCTCTGCAGTAAATCATAATCATCATCAATAATAATAATACTATCAGCTGACAAAGGTAATGCTACAGTGTTAATGGATAGAGCAGAATATTTCAAGAATTTGGCAGATTTAATAAAATCTGGTGGCTACTATAAAGTGCAAAAAAAGCCGACCATGAAAATGGAAAGGAAGCTGTCAAATATCCTCAGTAAGAATAAGGACCTTATACCACCTGAAAAATACGGACAGCTAGTAAAGCATTACAGCAAGCTACTACACCTATACGGCCTCCCTAAGATCCACAAGGACGGTATTCCCTTAAGGCCCATTGTCAGTGTCCAAGGTTCAGCATGCCATCCATTGAGCTGATTCCTGTTAGATATAATTACCTCAATCATTGGCAAATATCCATCATACATCAAGAATTCAGTTCACTTCGCGAAAATAATAAAAAATGCTCCCATTCATTTCAACCAGATGGCGAGTCTAGATGTAGTGAGTCTGTTCACGAAAGAACCCACTGGTGAGACTCTGACAATGGTACGGGATAAGCTGCTTTCTGATGCCTCATTGAAGGAATGCACTTGTATCCCAATTGACAATATAATCGTATTGTTCACCTTCTGTGTAGAAACTACATAATTCCTGATGGAATCTGATATATATCGGCAGAAAGAAGGTTTGGCGATGGGATCACTATTAACCCTAGTACTGTCCAATGCATACACGAACCACACCACTAAATCTAACAATGTGGTTGCGATATGTAGATGACGCATTCATACTTTGGCCCCATCCGGAAGGTGTTCAAACATTACTAGACCATGCAAACTCGATCCGTCCAACTATACAGTTCACGATGGAAAAAGAACATAATAATAAATTATTGTTCCTAGATATGCTGATTATACACACTGGTCGGGGGTTTATGTCATCTGTATACCGAAAACCAAATTTCACTGGACAGTATCTAAACTTCAACTCCCATCATCCATATGATGTAAAGAAAGGAATCGTCCGATGCCTACAACACTGGAAAAAAGCAATATGTAATAACAGCAGTGCATATCAAGAGGAGAGTGGCAATTTAAGAGAAACCCTCCACCGAAACAACTATCCAGAGAGCATAACATCAGCTCCAAGAAATCTGGATCAGACACAAAAAGAAAACACCAAGAAACTAACCATAGTTTGTATACTATATATGAGGGGCTTGTCTGAAAAGCTTCAATTAATATGGCATCCATATGACATCATGACATTATTCAGGAGTGAATCAACTCTCCGAAAACAGCTTGTGAGAGTCAAGCCCCCTACAGAAAAAATCATGATTAAGAACTGCGTACATGAAATTCCAATTTGCAAATAGAAATAAAATAGGTTTAAGGCTCCTAAAATTCGTACTAGAATTGCCCACAAGGATCCGTGGTGCAGTGGTTAGAGTACTTGGAAAAATCAATTGTAAAAAGTGATATTCTCCTGAAGGTTGAAGGTTCAATCCTTAGTGTGGGCGATCTAAAAATACATTTGCGAATTACTTAGGACCTCTATCCAGTCATGGCTGACGAGACAAGAACATGCTACTCCCGTGAAGTAAATAAAGGTTTCTGCTCGAAATTCCGTCCAAATTCCCGAGTTCAACAGAAACATTCCCGAGTTCCACAAGATACACCTGAAGCGACCGTATTGTTGTGAAAATCACACTCAAGATAAGAACAGTAGTTCGATCAATCCAAATAATGCAAATAAACTCAGAAACGTCATATTGTTATGCATTTTTCCATAATTAATACATTACACAATACTGTTTGAGCGACATTATTCATTGTAGAACATAATTACAACTTAAAATTTAACTACTTAAGAATATTACCTTAAAATCTTAATAGAGATGAAAGCGTTTCTGTTAGTTGAATATAATGTTTTAACTAAAATTCGACTTTCTGTTCTCTTACATCCAGGTAATATTCTTATGAATACACAATGTTGCGCTACGTGAATTTAAACTACTTGGTGTCTATGAAATATACTTTAAACAATCAAGACGAATATTTGGGCTGTTTAGTTAAAAACCATAAATTTATATAACATTATTTCAATAAATCTCATTGTAATTACACACCCTTGTTGCATCCTATCGGTTCTAAGTAGAAACATATTCAATGCCATAATATGTAAAAAAAAAAAATATTATGAAATATGTAATGTGGTATTATTTGTTGAAAGTAGGTGAATATAGTTTTCTTTTTCAACCTTAAGAAATTATAGGTATTTCTGCTGTTTTATAGCCGTGTAGACACGATTGTATATTCATGTTTACTTGAATCATATGAATTGTGGTAATTTGTGCTTACCGGAACTCGATGTGGAGGGGTGAAGCAATGGGTAACTTTGAGATACAATCTTGCAACTCCAACAGTGCAGTGTTGCAAAAAAAGATGGCGGCAGATGGAACTCTGTCAGGGTTTGATTCTGGTGTGGAGAAAATTTTAGGGTATTTGTACAGCCCCCAACATGATACTATGAAGGTCTGTTCACACCAATGCGATGTAACCGCATCAACAAAAAGGAAAATGCTCTCTGAAGCTTCCAAAATGTTTGATCCCTTGTCCCTTTACCTTCCAGTAAGAGTGAGGAGGAGAATGCTGATAGAACTTTGGAGGCAAAAGTTGGATTGGGATTATGAAGTTCCAGAAGAGTCAAAAATAACATGGAAAGCTCTGGCAAAGGACTTAACAGAATTGGGCTTTGTATCATTTCCAAGGAGAGTCTTAGATGAATATAAGCCGATAAAATTGTTCCTATTTTGTATCATTTCCAAGGAGAGTCTTAGATGAATATAAGCCGATAAAATTCTGCCTATTTTGTGATGCCTTCAAAATTGCATACGGCTTTTCAGCATATGCCGTACAAGATGGAGAGTCTGCACTGGTGTTTGCTAAAGCAAAAGTAGCACCCTTACAAAGTAAATCCGTCACACTTTGGAGCTTTTGTCAGTATTCATGGCATTGAAATGGTTTCCTTTTATAAAGGGTCGAGTTAGGTTGCCTCTCGGAAGAACAAAAGGAATGCATTCCTCCTGCAATAAATTTTGTTTATGAGAAATAAAAACGAAAGTCTCTCTATAGTCTCTGTAGGAAGATTCTCCAACTTCAACAAATTAATTAATGTAACGACTTTTAATTAAACAATTTAACAAATTAATTAATGTAACGACTTTTTAAATTTATCAATAACACGTTGAAGAGGGGTGAGGACAATCGCTTCTGGCAAACATTTATTTGATAAAATTAATGCTAAGGGAATCTTTTGCCTCGGAGTGAGATATTTTGTTGTATCCTGAAAGTAACAGTCAACCAAAACTAATGAAAAACCTAAACCTATTCCTGGATCCCTCCAATATCATTCGTTCAAGGTCAGAATGGCATTCGTATGAGGTGCAGAATCCAATACTTTTGGGTAAAAGACACTATTTAACAGATTTGATTATAAAGGACACTCATCAGAGAAACCAACATTTGGGTTTGGCAACAACCTTAAATGAAATAAGGTTACTTGAGTATTGGATACCACAGGCCAGACAGGCTGTAACAAAAATTGTACCAAGTGCAAAAGATACAATGCCACTGCCTTCTCCATACCGAATGCAACAGACCTTCCTAGATCTAGAGTGAATTAAGACTATATCTCCATACCGGTGTGGATTACACCAGTCACATCTGGGTTAAGGGAGAAGTGAAGGACTATAAAATGTATATCCTCATCTTGTCTATCAGAGCTGTTCACATAAAACTAGTTCCAGTGTATCTTCATTCTTACAGGCCTTTGTTCGTTTCACAAATGCAAATGGAATCCCCTCTCACCACTACTCGGACAACGCAAGGACTTTCGTTTCTGCAGCCAAAATAATTGATAAGGGGTTGATCACTGATGAGTTCAGGGAGAAGTTTGGTTCTTAAACATTGTACCATTCCACTTTATTCAGCTTGGTATGGAGGTACTTGGGAAAGGATAATCAAGAGTTAAATCCTGTCTATACAAAGGGGAAAGGTTGACTATTTTGGTCTATTAATCACGTTATCTAATATCCAGCGTGCCATTAATAGTCGTCCTCTGACTTATAGAAGCTCTTAGATAGATTACCTAACTCCCAAATCTCCCATGAATCCAAATGTGGGTCAAGATTTAATACTAAGGTTGAACAATGAAGAACTGGAACTAACGGAGCCACTTAGCAGGATTGATTTAAAGAGGACGCTCTATCTTCGCGAAGAAAATTTAGAAAAATTTAGAAACATGTGGCACGAAGATTACCTATTGGGCCTTAGAGAAAGAACTCTGGGGTTATCTGACCCTTCCTTTAATAATGTCATCAAAAGAGGCGATATAGTGTTCATTAAAAACTCCCTTAAAACTAGACCATTTTGGTCTATAGGCAAGGTCCTTGAGTTGAAAGGATGAGTTGGCTCGTTCAGACAGGGTAAGAAACGGAAATGGATCTATATTGACCCATTCAATCAATCATTTATTTCCTCTGGAGATTAATTCTCTTTCGGAAAATGTGGATGATGAAATTCTTCATGAACCAGAGGATGTGCCAGACCCAAATATATCTTCCAGAGCTGATGAGAGTGTTAGAATCTGGATTTGCCTTGCATGTAATAAACCGGAATATTTCAGACCAATGGTGGTTTGTGATCAGTGTAATGACTAGTTCCACTTTGGTTGTGTGGGCCTAGTAGATGCACTCCCAGAAGAAGAAGAATGGTATTGTCCAATTTGCAGGCCAAGGTGTCGGGGTAGACCCAGTTTGTTAGAGGTCTAAAAAGAACCAGAAATTTCTGGTGCATGTCTCAGGCAAGACTTTAAAAACTTTGACTAAAAAATGATTGATTCCCTTCTCTTTTTCTCTATCTCACATCCTGTAAAAGATTTTTTTCATTTTTCTTCTTATATTCTTTGTTTTTGATATGGGAATATGTGATAATCTTTACTTACTGGAACTCGATGTGGAGAGGTGAAGCAATGGAATTCTGTGTGGCAGTCATTCAAACAAAAGGTTTGAAAGTGCTTGGTCGACTGATTTTATAATAGTGTTTGTTTGTTGTCCACTCACATGGGTTGGATGTGACAACATTTGCATAGAATCGACTAGTGGGTTATAAAAACACCCCTATCGTCGATATGTGTTGTTGGTCTTTTTGTTCAATCCAGTTATACGTTTCGTAGTTACTTTTACAAAGACGATCTGTCGTTGGAAGCAACAAGACAATTCGTTGAAACTCCAGTTAACCGAGAAAAGCCGTGAAGCATTCGCCACGCAAGGTAAGAGTTTCATCGTTTTTTCCTCCTACGTCGAGTTCAGGTTTAAGACGTTGAATTGCAGAAATGCCCCCCTCCCACTTTAGTCGGTTAAAATCCAACAGAATAGTATATTTGTCTATATATTTAGAAATGTATATATATATATATATATATATATATATATATATATATATATATATATATATAAGATCGTGTTTATAATGCTCATCGAGTTGATGCTTACGTGGGTGTTTCACGTATATCTACTATCTACATCGAGACCAATAAACGTACACGGGACAGTCCTTTACACACACGAATAAATATCTTTGTCTGATTGAATCAGACAAAGCGCATACCTTATTCATAGTGACGAATCGTTCTTTCACTTGATTGGTCTGTTCCTGGAAGTCATGTTACAAATTACAGATAACCACTTTTATAACATTGCTGTATATGTGATTATTATTGTTGAAAACTTCCTGAGTCGAGTAATTATTATTAATTCTGTGGCTGTATATTAATAATAGAATAAGATGATATAGGGTTAACATACATCGGGTCGTAGCTTTCTCTCATAAACATTTTATAAGTGCAATAGTTGAAGTTGAATGTAACATCTAGAAAATTAATAATTTTGATTCAACTTCCAAACCTGAGTTTTTCATAATTTCGTGTTATATATATATATATATATATATATATATATATATATATATAAAAGTCTGAGGATGCTACAGACGGCCAAAAAAAACGGCCAAGTAGCTGAAACAATAATGTAACTTAACAGAAAGATAAGGTAATAAAAAATAAAACGTATATATATATATATATATATATATATATATAGTTTTTGAGTTAGTGGCGTTTCTAATTATAGCCAAACTGTCGTCCTAATATCGTCCTATATCCTTAACGTTAATTACATATGATTTTGTTAGTTTATATAGAATAAAAAACGGTTAGATCAGTCATTTCAAAAGAATCTAAATGACTCATCGCTACATCAATACGCCCTGGGTATCTTTTTCATATATTGCACATTTTTACAAATCAACACCGTTTTACGGCACTTGCAAATTATGCCCCTCTCTGCATTGGCAATATCCATGTGCAGTGCAGCGAAATCCAATGCTTTGTGAATAAGATCCCTTTGTAATGAATGGGTAACTATGTCAAATTGAATAAAGGCAAAATTTGGTTTGTTCATTTACTTATCGAAATATTGATATATGCGCGTACTAGTATGCATTTTTATACACGCATGTATATTTGTATGTTTATGTATTATCCAATTAAGATGAAGAGACTAGAAAATATAAATACATCTATTTAACTACCTTAGTGAGCAAATAAGATAAAGAGCTTATTGAACACTTTTGAGAAAACATTGGTTTTTAGTTAATTAAGTCTATCGCTCTAACGTGTTAATCTAATCTATAGGCTTCACTTATATTTTAATATAAGACGTATACCTGCTAATCTCTATGCACAGTTTTAAGAAGGATATCTGTTTATCAATTAATACACGGTGTTGGGTATTAAACTGGCCACATCATAACATTGCTTAATTTCTTCAGCAGTGAACATTTCAGTCAGTCTGATCTTTGTAATCCTGACTCTGATATTGTCATTTTGAATTCCAGTTCTTGTAGAGGAATTTAGCCGAAAATGGACGTGGGAAGTGGGAACGTATACTTACAGCATCAATTCATTTAATTCTTCAGTTTTGATCGGGTTTATTGGTTGCATCACATATTTCTAGGAATTAGGAATTAAGATTAAATGAAAGTAAATTTCTCGTGAAAAAAATGAAACTCGGGTAACATTGTAGTTGAAATGCAATCCCTTCTTGGCCTAAGTATGTTTAGAAATTGCTTTATATCTGGAAATGAGGTGATAATCAATAACAATGAAAATTATTTCCATAACAAATGGACAGTTTATTTTCTCATCTTTATTGTTTCAGGTTTACAATCCTAATCAGACAACTGCCGATCAACGCGGCTTTAAATGCAGTTCATTGAATCAGTCTTACTTGAGTACTTGAGTACTTGTTTAAACAAAGCATCCAACACTCCAAGACTGAACGTATACTGATGGAAATACAAAATCCTCCCAGCTAATCTACAGTATCCACGTGTTTTCTATAATAAATAGTACATAAATTCTTTGAAATATATCTGTTTGATATAAATTAATATTTCGTTAAAAAATGTTTTCCATAGAAATATGTTTTATTTAAATGTTTTAAATACTAATCGATTGATTTTAAAAGCTTACATTTTAAACGTTACGCTAATAGTGCTTTGGTGGTTATGTTTATAATTTTTAACCACATAAATACATAGGACTATTGAATATGTTATGTGTTTCAATAGCAACATTATATTGTGCAACTAATTATACTATTCCCTACGAACTGATATGTTGCGTTCTGGTGTCTAGATTATTCCATGTATATATGTGTAGTAATAAACTTATATACTCCTTTGTTCATCTATCTGTTGCCGTATTCCTCTATAAGTGTGTACATAATAAATGCCCAACTGCATCTCGGCGATTAATATTTGACAATATAAGTTTTTGTTTGCTTACAAGTTTTCGGGGCGAGGCATGGTGTATATATTTCATGGCGCCAGGATGGTACTTGTCTGCCAACGATTTTGAGTTGTGGTGTCTAAGCAGATTTCTGACACTTTCTAAATGAATGCTACAGACAAATAAAATATAAAAGAGGATTTATTAAAAACAAACGCATAATTGTTGTTTTTATATATACTTATAATTTTACTTTTTTTAAATGTTCAAAATACTTTTGCTTCAATTCTAACAAAACCGGACACATAAAGACTGAAAATGAATGGTTCGAGTAAAAGTTGTGGCAGGCTGTATTGCCCATTAAGAGGGACAGCAAAGAACGTTAATAGTTTCAATTTCGCCCTAATGATTTATTGTGGATCGAAGGTCGGGGTAAATTCGTGCTGCCGACCGCTTTATGTCTTTCCACAAATATGTTTGAGCAATTTAAAAACTACAATCACGTATTCACATAGAGAAACAATCCGAATGTTTGATGTGTATATATACGTACATATGACTGGGAGATAGGAAAGCGGGTGCGTGTTTAATCGACAGAACGTGGAATAAGCCCGAGGGTAAATGGTGGCTAGGGGTCAACGACACTGACCGGAGAAGTGAGAAGGTGATTGTCCATAGACGAAAACAGGACTAGGGGGAGGGAAATAATACTAGTCAACGATGCCATAACGGATGCAACTCGTTGGTTGCCTTTGAAGTGCTTCCCAGTCACACTAACAAAAATAGTTTAAAGTTATGCTCACATACTCATAAGAAAGAGAACAAAAGTTTGAATAAATGTGTGATTGGAAATAGGAAAAGACGGATGATATAGAAAGCGCAACTTTGATATTCGTTTGGAGGATATGAAAGCACTGATCTGAACAGAGGTTATCATCCATTACTTTGAAAGCCGCCAGAATTGCGCGCACATTTAGACATTCATCCATTAGATATCCCGATCGTTAGATGAACTTCAGGCATCCAGTTCAGACGAGATTCTCGGTTTAAATATCCAAATAGTCATTTCACTTCAATATTCTTAAACATTGAATCAAAACTTAAAACTCTGTTTCAAAATCCCATATGTAATATATAAATTTTTGAAAATAGTGACATACTTTTGATGAAATTTGATAAAACTCTGCACATTAATGGTCGTAAATGTCCATTTCCTTTGGAATTTGTCTATTTCCGTATTTTAGATGCGAATTAATGTTGCAACTCATTAGATTATGAGATGACTTTTCCTTTTGATGCAAATAAAATCACTGAATTTTTAGTTGTGCAAATCTTTCCAATCAGAACAAATAATAGATAAAAAAAAAAATTAAATATCGGAAATTAACGTTCCTCCAATGTATTTTATGAAAAAGAACATATTAAAGAAATATGTGATCATTGTTCGGGTCTTTTTTGTTATTATTTCCTCACTAAGAGTAGTTATACAGCCCATCATCAAAGATTTGTCTTTGAGAACAACTAGTGATGTTCTCTGGAGTCTGTGTGGCAACAATTCTCCCCAGATTTCCAGTACTCACCACCTCTTTCGATAATCCTTGCAGATGAATTTGCATTATTGCAGCAGCCGCTTACCGTTTATTTCTCGTTAGCAGCGACCATTCGCCTTTACTGGAATTTGCATGGCAATAAGCCTCTTCAAGGTCCTCGTCCTCTTTGCACTCACCCAGTGGAGGTCTTGCTAGTGCTGTCTCTACTTGGTCTTTCCATATTATTATTATTATTATTGGCTCACATGAAACACAAGTCAGCAAAGGATCTGATTGGAAACCTGTGGTATTCTCTGGAAGCTGAATGACAACAAGTCTCCCAAGACGTCCAGCTCTCTCCACCTCTTTCGATAGCATTTGCAAATGAATTTGCATCATCGCAACAGCCGATTACCATTGATTTCTCGCTGGTAGTGGCCATTGGTTTATACTGGAATTTGAGTGGCACTCAGCCTCCCCAAGGTCCCAGTTCTCTTTGCGCTTGTCCAGCCGAGGTCTGGCTGGCGCTCGCTCCTCGGTCTTTCAGTCCTTATTGACCCTTCTCGGCCCTTTGGTATCACTTTTTTATTGGGGGGAACGGTGATGAAACAATGGGGGGGATGTATGATGGGGGGTGTAGAACTTGTAAATATGCAGTTTCGGTGTTCTTCATTCCCTGTAACGTTTATTCATTATATTGTCTTCTTGTATTATTCTCCGCATTCAAGGATTTTCCTTAATATTTCAGCCGTTTTCATTATCGTTAGTCATTGTACTTTTGCAGTTATTCCTCTGATTCCAATTTCTGACATTGTTTTTTCGAAGTTTTTTTCGGAATTGTTCCTAATGCTCCTACTATTATCGGTACTATTTTAATTTTCTTCATCATCCAAATCCCTTTTAACTCTCTGGCTGGCTCTGTGTATATGCTTCGTTTCTCCTTTTCTTTCATAACCAACCTTGTGGTCAGCTGGGACTGCAAAGTCTACGATTTTACAGGATTTTTCTTTCTTGTTAATTATTACGACATCTGGTCTTCTTGCTTGGATGGGTTTGTCCGTCTGTATGTCCATGTCCCATAGGATTTTGTGGTTCTCGTTTTCGTGTGCTGTTGCAGGTTTATGCTTGTACCATTTGTCTGTACGCTCAAAATGCAGTCGTTTACAAAATTCCCAGTGTACCACCCTCCCCACTTGGTCATGCCTATTTTTGTATTCCTTTTGGGCAGGTTTGCTGCATTCACTTACTATATGGTTTATCGTTCCGTCTCTTTGTCCACAGAGTCTGCATTTGCTGTTTTCTTGTGTTTTATCGATCCTTGCTTTGATATGGTTGGTTCTTATCGAGTTATCTTGTGCTGCAGTTATTAGTGATTTAGTTTCTCGGTTTTTATGTCCTTTTCGCATCCATGTCCAGGTATTTTCGTTATTCTCATCTTTCGTCATTCTTATGTATCTTCCGTGGAGTTGTTTCTCTTCCCATTTCTCTTTTCTCGTTTTGTTTTTTGTCTCTCTGTTTTCTGTTTTGTTGGTTTTCTCCGTGTCTCTCGTTGCCATAATTATCCTTTCAGTGCTTTGCATTATGTATTTTTCTAGTTCTTTTTTTTTGTCGTGTCCTTCACACAGTCTTCTATACAGATCAGTACCCTCCCGCCGTCTTTCCTTTGCACGTAGGGTCTGTCAATATCGTCCTTTGGGTGTAGTGCATTATGCATGGTCATGAGTTTCTTGGTTTTCTGGTCGAGCTGTCTCAGTTCTTCTTTTGTCCACCCTATAAACGGTCCAGAGTATCTTACTAGTGATACTGCCCATGTATTTATACCTTTTATTAGGTTTCTACTATATAATTTAGTTTCCAGGAGTTTTCTTGTTCTCCTGAGGTATTCCTTTACAATTTTCTCTTTCATTTCTGTTGCTCTGATGGTGTCCGCTTCCAGAATTCCCAAGTATTTATAGTCGTCTTGTTTCCCTAGTGCCCTCATTTCTGTTTGGTTGGGTAGTTCCATGCCTTCTCTCGTTTCCAGTTTTCCCTCTCTTATAACTAGTTGTGCGCACTTTTCCATTCCAAATTCCATTTAGATATCTTGCCTGAAGATCCTGGTAGTGTTAATTAGTGTCTCTAGCTCCTTTTCGATCCTTGCAAAAAGTTTCAGATCGTCCATGTACATCAGGTGGTTCATTTTTTCCTCTGTATTTGAGAACTTGTATCCGGCTTGGCACTTTCTCAGAATACTGTTCAAGGGCATCATGGCTATGATGAACAGTACTAGTGATAGCGAGTCTCCTTGGAAGATGCCTCTTTGTATGTTAATTTCTGTTATGTGTTGTCCATCAGCTGTCAATTCCAGTCTCCATGTCATTGCATTTTCTATTACGTTGGTGATCCTGCTTGGTATTTTATACATTTTTAGGCATTCTATTATCCATGCTTGAGGGATCCTGTCGTACGCTTTTTTGTAGTCGATCCATGCCATGGCTAAATTCTTTCTCCTCCTTTTTACCCCCTTTAGGATCTTTTGATCTATATATAACATGTCATGTGTTCATGTTTTTCCTTTTTGGATCCTTTCTGCTCCTCGGGGATGAGTCCATGGTTATTCAGGGAGTAGTAGATTTGTTCCCTCAGTTGTGCTGTCAGTATCTTTCACATAGTTGGTAAGCACGTGATTGGCCTATAGTTGCTAGGGACGGTTCCTTTCTCCGTGTCCTTCTGTAGCAGTGTGGTTCTACCTTTTGTCATCCAGTCTGGTACGCTTGCTTCCTGTATACATCTTCTCAGGTTTTTGGCTAGCCTTTCGTGTAAGGTTGTGAATTTTTGGAGCCAGTATGCATGTATCCCGTTGTGCCCTAGTGCTCTCCAGTTTGCCATTTTTCCTTTGGTTTTCTTTAGGGTTTCCTTGTTGATTTCATTCACTGTTCCTTCTTCTATTTGTTGTAACTCTTCTTTCATGTCTTTCAGCCACTCGGCATTTCTATTGTGATCTCGTCGCTCTTCCCATTATTATTATTATTATTATTATTATTATTATTATTATTATTATTATTATTATTATTATTATTATTATTATGATTATCTACTCACTAGGAGTCTTCACATAAGTTATTATCAATGATTACTCACTACCTATAACAAGTTGTGTTCCCTGGAACCTGCGTAACACCAAGTAGCCCAACATTTCCAGCCTTCTCCACCTTTTTGCATAACCTGTAAATCTTAATCTAATAATTTTTGGTTATCAATTATATTTTTATATTGAACATATAAAACCTTTTTTCTGATTTTAGATGTTTTTTTTTTATTAATTTCTCATAAAGTCGGCTCTAGCTAACTCTCCACTCACTTTCTAGTACGTAGAGTTATTCTCTATCTCTGGAGATTTATTATCGGACCATTTATGAAATACCATCGGTGTAATAATATTCTACTCGAAGATTTCAGTACTCTCACACCCTTTCAGCGGAGGTTTGGTTAGAATTCTCCATATTCGATCTTTACTTCTTGACGAATTTTGTGTGGCATCGGCTGATGCTGCTACCATTTTTGTGGTGGGTATTATATCATGTTGTATCTTGTGTGAAAGTTATTAAAGTTCCTTGCTGTTTATATGCACTGTATATCTAAAGTCATATTCTGAAGCATATTTGGGCTGGTGAATGTCTGTTCTATTTGAGGATTCTTCATAAATTACAGAAATGTAATTTGATTAAACTTTATTCTTCCCTGCACCCTTTTTCTCACAAACTTCATTTTTGTAGTTTCACTATTTTCTTGAAATACTATGGTGGCACATTTTTTGTTTAGAATTGTCTGAATTATTCCTTGCTTTCTTTATTCCATTTTGTTTGAATCGTTGATCGAGTGATTTATATGCATTCGCTTTTTGACACCTCCAACTTTTTCTTTCCAAGAACCGCAGGCTTATGGAACTGTTATCCTGCTGAATATGTATCCTTATACTCAACTTAGTTTTTCCTGACTAAGGTCAATAGGTATCCTCTGTTTTTGTGATAATGCTCTTTCGTTCTTTTTACTCCTTGCCTCGTGACTTCATACCTTGTCTAGAGCGATTTCTATAAAACACATACACACACATATATACACACAAACACACATATATACACACAAACACACATATATATATATATATATATATATATATATATAGCATCGTGATGTGCTTAAAATAATTCAGCAAATTTCTAGATCGCCAATGACATAGCTAAAATGAAGATTATCTATTTTAAAAGTATACGCTATATATTTCAGAGACTACCATAGTCTCATAGACATGAATTTACCTTATATCATTTAAAATGCTGTTAAAAATACATTCAAATCACAAGAGTTTTCATTTTCAAAAAGTACACTCTGGCTTATAAAAATTGCCTAATCCAACCTGTCGGCATTCTCAGTTCGGGTCCCTCATATAGTTATACTGTTCTAGTTTCTGGCGAACTAATTGTTCAGGATGGATACTTGATTGGCATCTTTCAGTTAGTAGTCTATTAGCAACAGAAGCTGCTCCGGGATTGTGTATTTACTTCCTCCCCACTGCAGGAAGAAGGAATACAAAGCAGGAAGGCGAGGAAAATAAAACTAGCGGCCCTTAAGCACTCTGGTCTATTAAAAATTATCTCAAAATTGGGCACTTAATGCAGTTAGTAATAAACTACCACCCCAATAGAAGGAGACCATGTCTAGAACGGTGAACCTCCTACAACTATTTAGTACGAATACCTCAGCCCGACGGATAAAAAGCCACCGAAATGACCTAGTTTCTACCGAACTGATTGTCAATAACGGCCCTCGATGGTAACCTCCGGAATTAAGAGTTTTTGAGCAACAGACGTTGCCTTGCATGGTTCGAAACTTGCAATCACTCCCTCTATAGAGGTTCATTAACTCACGAATAGGCTATGTTACTCTAATATCATAATAACTTCTTTATCACCTTGCCTCATATGAAGTCAATTATGGGGAGTATTACAATTAAGTCCGTAATCTTAAGTATCGATTTTGATCTTCGTTGTTCAGAAACTGTTTGGTGTATGGGTGTATTGGTATCTCAAATGTGTCAACAACAATATCTATTAGTCCTCTAATGTATTATAACATAATACAGCTGAATATGGTTTTATCTTTTTCGTGCGTTTTTTTTTAGGAAAAAACTTGGGTTTCTTTTTGTAGTGTAAATTCTGTTCCCAAAATGAGAATCCACTATCGTTGTTTCCCAGTATAGTATATTGTTTATGAATATCCGAAAAAAAAGTCCTTTCTAACATCAAAACGTGATATTTCGTTATATTATTTAGGTTCTATATTATATTATAGTGATGTTTAAAGGACAGAAATTTTGTCTAAGCAGGTTAGGGTTCGTTAACTGGTAATCTGGATTGTGGTTTAGCCTGTATAAACTCAGGATAGAAATATAAGGAGAGCAACGTCAACGTACACAGGTTAGTGCCGATATAACGTTGGTAGAATCCATTAGAAAATATCTGAACCTTTATTGACTCACTAGTAAGAATGCAGAAAAGCTTTAAAACGACTGGGACAAGGATTATCAAGCAGTGATGAAGCTCCTATAACCATGACACGAAGGTAAATCTTTTCAAATTGGTGGAGGACTTCCCTGTGTGTAGATGGCTTCTAGTGGCGACAGGCTTTAGTAAACGTCAACTATAACTATAAAGACTGGAACGAACACGTTAGTGATGCTCTTTTGAAGTTTATGATAGCGTGCACACTTGCGTGGATAAAGTAGTCAAGTTCTGTCTAAACAAAGTAGTGCATGTGTATAAAAGAATTGGATGTTTGGGTTGACACAATCCTGCTGCAAGTAGATTTTGCTCTTGATTTGGAATGAACTGGTGGCTTCCAAGAAGAGATATCCAAGATATAAACGTTGCATAGTTGGATGCTTATAAGACGGAGACTAAAAGGTACATTTCAGTCGATGTAGGACTAGTAATATATGACTAAACCCAAGTAGACTCACTGACAAAAGTTTCACAGCAGTGGATCAATAATGTAAACAGAGGTTGAACCATACTAGCAGTGTGGGCTTTTGCGACAGGAAACCTACGCTTAACACAGTTGAACGAATTTCATCGACATAATGAGTCGCTTTATGTCAAAAAACATTATATTTTGTGCATAAAATCGACCCGTCCGTGTCTAAAACGCCAGTAAAAGCAGATGTTCGACTTTGTGAGGAATGTCAGACAATAGATTTAGCCATAATGAAAAGAAAAAAGAGAACGCATGAATTATGGATATTAACCCTACAATGGTGTCCATCTTTTTATATTAGTTGATTGTGACATAATGTGGTCTTCAATCTGACAGCCGCTACAACAGCAAGACATTGCACGTGTGATTCAGCAATTAGAATTAGTGTTGTTTAACGTGGCCCTTGGCCGAGATCATGGCTGATATGACAATGCCTTCTGTGGCCAACATTTTATAGAGTTAATGACTAAATGAGGTGTAAACTTCCAATCACACTGAATATGCAGGGTATATGAGTATGGCATAAGAGAAAAAAATGTATTGGACAGTAAACGGATTGCTACATAATACGGCTATATGATTGCGTATTTGTACAACGTTACTCCTAAAGACATCCATCTCGTCAGCACCCGTCAGTTTTCTGTACTCATGTCTAATTAGGGTAAAAAGGTCAATGTCGTGTCCCGTCCCGATCACCAAAGAACCACTACATATTATAAAGAGAAGGGCACAGTGTATGTGAAAATACAGCAATTGACACGTTTTGGTATATACAAGGCGTACGGTCACGCCTCAGTTCAGCACCGGTGGTGCATGCGCATCCATCTTGTATTTGACCGGTTTTCTTTAATAGAAAAATGTATTTTCATATGCATATTTTTGATGTATTTCCTTATATATTTCATTACATGTTCAGAACAAGGGAAACATCATTTATCAAATTTGAATATTTATAGCACCAAATGTTATGAAGCGCGTCCTAAAAGGAACTTTATAATACTTATACTATTAAAGCACATCGGTCGGTTATCCGTTATTACATTGGAATATTTTATTCTTGTGAGCTTCCATAGTTGCAAATTTCGGGTAGAATTTGCCTCGCGAAGGAAGGCATTTTTTTTTTTTTTTTTTGCAATAAACCGACATGATCGAACCATATTCCTATTCCTTGATCCTTATAGTTAGAGAGATATTTTTAAGTAAGCGTATAAAGAACATGCGAGTAAAACAGGATGGTGAAAACTTTACATAATGCTCTCTCTCTCTCTCTCTCTCTCTCTCTCTCTCTCTCTCTCTCTTGCCATGATGCATATAAGGTTATTTAAACAACAATCGTATCATAAAAATTACCTGAACCCACCCGTGCGAATTCTCAGGCTGGGTGCCTAATTCAGTTATAAACTAACTCCCTAATAAAAGGAGGCTATGCCTAGAGCGGTGCACCTCCTACGACTATTATTTATCTTTTATGCGTGAAGCAGACAACTAACATACGCATTTTGTTAGATGTTTGAACTGATTCTATCGATGCATTTCTTTTAAGAATATGGTAGTGTATTACAATAGCATGACATAGAGCTTTACAGTTAAGTTTTATTTTTGGAGGGAAAAGGGTTTATATGCTTAAAATATTCCTAAATAAAACTGAAGAAATTAGAAAAGTCAAATTTAGTTTTTTTAAATCTTGTAATGTTTTTAGATCGTTTAATTCTTCAAGAATTGTTTTTATAAGAAATTATCATGGGGTTAAACAACTATGGTATTCTACAAACTGATGGCTATTGAAATTGGCTTTCTGAACTTTAAATTGTACCAAACACAATCATATTTGAAAAGAAAAAGCACAATCATATTTGAAAAGTAAAAATATCGATAAAAAAACGAAACACCTGCAAACGTTTCGGATTTTTGTTTTTCTGCATTTAATATATTTTTGGCAAAAAGTCAATAATTTTATTCAATGTTGTTCATATTTTTTAGTTTATTTATTCATATCATAAATTTAATCTGTAAATGTGAAAATATTACTGCAGTTTTTTTTTCATGTCTCACTTAACAGTGTTTAATTTTATAAGGAGTTCAGGAATTTGTTATTAGCTATTTTGTTTAAAATGCTTTATTGTTTAAATAAGTAATTAAGTGCAAAACAAAAATATTAATCTGCTTTGCTTTAGTCCATATTTAGCAAATAGGATTTTAATTTCAAAATCGAAGTAAACGAAGCTGTTAAATCAGGTACGTAGAAACAATGTAAGAGAATTATTTTTTCTAAAATCTTGCGTAAATGAGTTCTGGCTATTTTATGGTAACTGTTTTATAATCATGAAGTTCTACAGAAAGCAACTGTTCCTATAATCCGATGATGAACACGTAGGATGAGTTGAAAGTGAATCTACTTGGAACCTTAATACGAAGAATTCTTATTAAAATGAAGGGGAAATTGCGGCCACATTATAAGACTTTCCGCTAATCATATTATCATGAGAATAGAAAATATTTGATCATTTCAGTTTAATCAATTTTTTCTAACTTTTCCGTTCAGTTTTGTTGATTGCTTATTTTCTTTTTATTTTAGATTGAGAAGAATTATAAAGAATTCAAACAACATTGCTTTAACGTTCATACAAAAGAACGTCCAGTTCCCAGAAATAAATTTAATGAACAAAATTATTTTAGAATAAGTAAAACTTAGAAGTATTAAAGAAAACTACGCGGTTTTCAAGGCATGGGCTGGATTACTCCAGGCTTACGGATCAGAACCTTGGACACTAAATGTTGCTCGATGTAAGAAACTTGAGAAGCACACAGCAAAATTCTGTGTGTTTCCTTTATTCTTGGAACGATCCTGATATATATATATATATATATATATATATATGTATATAAGGATCGTTCCTACATATATATATGTGTGTGTGTGTGTGTGTGTGTGTGTGTGTGTGTGTGTGTGTGTGTGTGTGTGTGTGTGTGTGTGTGTGTGTGTGTGTTGGACTCTCCTGTCGATTTCGACATATGAATTTCGTCATAACAATCAAGTTGCTCGGAAATCCATACAGATGATCTGTTTATAGTGGTGAAGGTTTTGTATAGAACCAACCACACTTTCTTGTATTACTGCTAAATTTTGTCGATGCAGATGACTGCCACAGGACAGAGTATACAGTAGACCGCACGTTTTTACATCAGAGTTTTCTTACACACACACACACACACACACACACACACATATATATATATATATATATATATATATATATATATATATATATATATATATATATATACTTGAACGCACATGGCCTTTTGGGTCTAATATAAATTTTATTTATATGTTAATAACGTCAACAGAATTTTTATAGAGACAATACTTTTCTAAGTACAACACTTTTGTACAATTTAAGTGATGCAAAACACTTTTCTGCTAGCCTATATATTTACTCTTTTAAGCGCATATAGTTGACCATGCTGGAAGGCAGGTTTGTCTAGATAAACTAAAATTTTCTGTAAAGTCTTTCTTTGAAACATATGAATAGTTATAGCAAACGCTAATTGAATAGCAAAATAAACTCTGGCAAACAACTTGAAATTCGAAGTATTTCTTTTTTAAATTGTGATGCCATAATTTTAGCAACAATAAAATTATTATGCAGTTCCTTTATTATTACGCTGGTGCCATAACATAAGCGTGGCGCATTAATATTTCTTATACACATGATTCGAGCTCCTTTCTTGAGTTCAAGTTTATGAGGAGGTAGTCCTGATAACTCTTTATTGAATCGGGAAAGTTTGTAAGATAATACGCCGTTCATGCTTTTTTTTTAAGAACAGAATAAATTGACAATTATTTCTTGACTTTTCCTGGAAATTTTGAATACACTTATGATTTATGGTTTTAACTGTTTCATTACATGGTACTAATATGCTCTTTTCCGCTAACATTTCTTCTAAATGGTCGAACGAAGGATAAATCTATTCAAGGCATTGGTCAAAATTATCTGCTCGGAAAATCAAATGCAGTTCAATCTCACCATTTCCATTCTTTTCAATTTTGTCTTCATCAATTTTTATAATAAAGCTTAGAGTATCAATTGACATTTTTAACTCTGATGTTTCGTTTTAAATTATTTTTTTTTAATTTACGCCACAAAAACGACTTATTTGATGCGCACATTGTAAACATCACCACTGAGCACATTCGCCCCAAATAATTTTCTGCCTTTATCAAGTTAGCTGTTTCTGATTTCTTTTCACAACTACATCATTTTTCTTACATTGATTGTTGCGGTAATCCCTGTCAGCGCAATTTGTCCCCAGCTTTTTATTATTTACGTCTTCCTCTGCCTCGATGAAAATCAATGAAGAGATGCCTGCACTTACATATTAACTATAGATAATTAATTGTTCCTCGTGTAATAAATGCTAGCGTGTGTTTACACATGTCGTTTGCTCTGTTATAATACTGTAGCTTTGCTTATCCATTATGTTTCTATTCATCCATTATTCGTTTCTATTCGTTTCTGAGGAAAATATAACACAAAGTCTTGAAGTGATTTGCCAGCAGCACAAATTGTGTATCGTCTCGACATTTTCTGAATGCCGTTTTTATTTATGAACATGTTCGATTATTAACTTGGCTTTGCATTGCATTGTGGGAATCCATTGCCATGGAATTGGTAAATCTTTGCCACAACTCAAGAAGATTTTAATATTTTGTGTTTAAATATGTTTTTAAATATATATTATATTATTTTTAACCCCCCAAAAGCTAGTTTTTAAATTTGTATGTTGAGCCCTTGTAATATTTTTATTCTGGTCGGAAAAACCATCATTGATCGACAGTGTTGTATAGTCTTTTGGACCTCGCAGACTGAGTATTCAGTCCTCCGTGGAACTGCAAGTATCGATGGAGTATCGAATCAATTGATATGGTTATTAAAATATACAAAGATTTTATAAGCTAAGAATATTTGAAAGAAATATTTGAAACAATAACAGTTTGGAATGTTCAACAAACTAAACAATAAGATTGGCATGTTTACATAAAGTTTCTAACTAAAAAAAAGAAACGGTTATGATATGTTCATGTAAAACAGTCGAAAAAAGTCAGTTTAGTCATCGGTTTTATGGGGTTCGAAAGCGACAATCGGTCGTTATTTTTACGTCTACAGAGCGTTCATGTAAAATCTATGGAGACGCTACAAAGCTCTGAGGGAATTCACAAGTCCATGAAAGTAAAGTTATGTAAATTATAATCTGTGTTATGGCATCTCGTAATATTGATCGCTGTAAAACAACATGTTATGAAGTCAGTAAACGTACCTATAATTTTAGTAGGGTTACATTCGCGTAGATTTGAATGACATGATAGTTGTATGGATAAAATAAATCTGTTCGTTATGTTGCCTACAAGAATGTGACATCTAAACGAAAACATTTTATGGGCATTTCTTGGCAGCAGTTATTCGTTTTTTTTTCTTTTGACACCAATTAATTAATTGTGAACTTCTATCTAAAATGGATTCAATGTATTTCGACAAACTCATTCATTCGATTAATACAACTTCGCAGCTACCATTAGAACAGAAGCATAGTGTTATATCGATTTTCATATAAGAGTTAACGTTCTTTAAATTTTAGTCTTAAACATAATTTAATAAGAACATCGACTGAGGAAAGGTCTGCTTTATTAATGAATCGAAATTTCAAAGCCAAATCCGCTGTCTTTTTTACCAATACAGCCTATAAACTTGGCATTTTCAAAAAATTATTAAATGTTGCTTTTATATATTTTTTATGTGCATAAATCAGCTAGGTGCTTCTTAATGGTTAATTCTGCAAATGATTCTTTCGTAAAGATAACTCTTGTTCATAGAGTCCATTTCGCTCTCATACCATACAGCTGGCAGATTCTATGCCACAAACGAAGAGGCTAACATTTATATTAATTTTAAAAATATCTAATTTAATGGAGAGTATGAGCAACGTATATTAATTTCCGCACAGTTGGAAATAATATCAAAAACAATTCAGTCGTAGTAAAAGTTGTATCAAAATAATGTTAGAAAGTAAATAACGCAGTCATCCAATTTATTCATATTTTAGTGAAGTAAAACCAAACTACTTCATACCCACGACGCATATAGTCTAATAATAGTAATTCCATTATAAAGAAATGTGATCAGTTGGGTCATACATGAAACTTGCTTTGTTTTTATAAGGAAAACACAAGTTTGGAAAGTCAATTTTATTTAAACATGCAAAACAAATAAATCATAAATTACTTTCCTGTTTTCTTTCATACTTTTTCTCTATCAAACACACACATACACACACTATATATATATAGTAAAGATGAGCTGTGAAACAGCGAAACAGTACTGTATGTGGATGAGTATATATATATATATATATATATATATATATATATATATATATATATAAACCTGTTGTCCAGGTCGCTGGGAAAATGGTAGGATCCTTCTACCGCTCCAGAAGATATCTCACTACTGATGCAAATCTCTATCTGTATAAAAGTCAAGTGCGTCCAAGGATGGAATACTGCTGCCACATCTGAGCAGGAGCTGCTAAAAACAGCCTATCCTGCCTTGACAGAGTACAAAATAGACTTCGTGGCTTAGTGGGTTGCCCTTTTCTCTTCCCTGCTACCTCTCTCCCACAGAATCGACGTTCCGAGCCTGTCTTTGTTTTATCATAATTTCCATGGCATGTGCTCGTCCAAGATCCAATCTCTGGTCCCCCCTTGCCAATCTTTCTCTAAAAACACCTGTCTAGCTGAAGCCACTGTCAGTAAGTTTCACCATTCTTTATCTGTGCCTAAATCAAAGCGTAGATTCCATGACCAAAGCCTCTTTCTTAGAAGTGCACCCCTTTGCAACTTTCTTCTGTTTGGCTGTTTCCCATCTGCAACTTGGATGTCTTCAAGTCCAACATAAACAAATTCCTGACGAATCGCCCCCTTAAAAAAGACACTCTATCAAATCTCCAATACTAACGATTACTACGATACTATCCCATTTGATTACTGTACACGCAATAACCCTTATTCTCGAGTGGCTTCCGGGTGGTGACCTCCATGTATATATATATATATATATATATATATATATATGTTTGTATATATATGTATATATATGCTGTTCTATTTTGTAGCTATCAAAAAATCTGATTGTTAATAAACATAATTACTGAAGCTTTAACATAGTTTATGGCATAATGAAACGCATATGTTTGAAATACTCTCTCTTTCTCTCTCTCTTTCCCCCTCCCTCTCTCTCTCTATATATATATATGTATATATATACATATATATATGTGTGTGTGTGTGTGTGTGTGTGTGTATGTGTGTGTGTGTGTGTGTGTGTGTAAGGTCAGGGTGGTGAATTTCATGTCAGAAACGTTGATACGTATGTGATACTTTAATATCGCATTCTTCCGGCATTTCAACATAATACTGCAGACAGACGGCACGCGGATTTTTTACTGATTGATTTTTTCTTCAACTGAACATCATAGCAAGAAAGAAAAAAAAGAAAAAATGTATAAAATTCTGAAGAAGGAGTATAACTTCAAAATATTAATTTTAAACAAATAAATATTTTTCATAATACTGCGTTGTAATTCCGCCTTCAAACGTATTTCCTACGTATTTGATTTTAAAATTCAACCAACGTTTCAATCACTGAATTCACAACCCTGAATTTAATCTCGTGTTAGCCAACGTATTCTTTTGGCATCATAACAGCGCAGATAGATTGCACGCGAACTTTTTACTAACCGATTTTTTTCTCCAACTAAACATCATGTAAAGAAAAAATGTATAAAATCCTGAAGAATGGAGTAAAACTCCAAAATATTAATTTTAAACAAATAAATATTTTTTTTATTTTTTATAATATTGCGTTTTATTTGGCTTTCAAACATAACTAATACGTATATATATATATATATATATATATATATATGTATGTATGTATATATATACATATATATATGTATGTATATATATATATATATATATATATATATATATATATATATATATATATATATAATGTTGACAACGTTTAAAATAGTGGCTATGCTAAAGCTAACTCTGGATATTGCAGCATAAATAATAGAAGCATTAGAAGGAAAAATGGAAGCCGGAAAGCTACTTGGTGAACACCCCATTTTATCTGTTAATTAAATTCAAAAGTTGACCTATGTTTCTTTATCACCAGACTTTCGCATTTCTTATTTAGATATTATGTAGTAAAGTATTTTCAAGGCGTGCCGTGTTTCTTTTGTCTATCCTCGCTATATTAAAACTAGAACATGTTATGAGCGCTGTTAATTTTAATGAGCATGAATATATTCAAATACTTTATGTGTAGTAATCTTGAAACTCCCACAAACTTCTATATTGCTCATTTTCCTATTTATTTTTTTTTCATTTCTAAAAAATTAATATTCTATAATGCACATTTCATATCTGTATAGCGAAATGTTATTCTATACACGCAATTTTATCGATAGTAATATCATTATAATAATTACTATAATTAATTAAAGAGATTTATTTTTAAAACATATCTTTTCAAAATCTATTTTACTATTTTTATTTTAAAGGTCTAGAATTCCATATATACTTCTGCCATTATGTAGAGTCTGTATACTTAGTTTTGTTCTTAGCCAAATAATAATAAAAAAAAATTTCGTCGCAAGACATTTTTAAATAAAATTGATTTAATCGTTATATCCTTTAATGTAGTATCGGGTTTATTGTCATAGGATGGTCCTTGCAAGAGTGGGTGGAGGTTGGTTGTGTCCGTTCGTCATGATACCATCCTTCAAATTAAGAGATCAGTGTAATATTCCTTTTTATTACTATTATACCAGCCTGTGAAGAACGACAACTCGAATTAATATACATGTCTTTTTATAACTAGAAATTATGAAACAGTTAATTCTTCTTCCTTTACTTTGTTTATAAAGATGGCGACTATATTTGTCGGTCGGTTTGCATATGGACAAGGAAATTGTTGTGTGTATGTTATCTAAATGCGAAAGGTTTCTTCGCCGATGTCAACATTAAAACTGTTTATGCTCACTTAATTCTATGTAGTATATTCTCAAACCTTATTCCCTTTTGGGGGGGGTTTATAGTATACGTTCTTTTCCACTTGACCATTCTCAGAGGATTTCCTTTTTAGTGGCGGTTGGGTTGAGTATAACTTATTCTGATATCATGCTTCGAGGTATGAGTTCCTTCATTTTGGTGAGAAGTTGTTTGTTATTATATAATTCCCTGTCTTTTAATTCGTTTATAATGATATGGTCGTCTTCATACTAGAAAAACTATGCAATATATATTTACTAGTATTTATTTTTAAAAATTCAGAAAAATAAGAACCATAATAGACAGAGAAATATTTAACTAAATCTATAGTTAATTTGGGAATTGTGTCTCTAGAAAATATCCCTAATATAGAAAAAAGTTACATTGGATACACGTGTTGATTTAAAGCCTACGTATAAAAATAATAAAAAAATATTTTAATAACACAAGTAAGACAGGATAAACCACACTATATAAACACATATTGTACCTTAAGCAACAATACTGGTACTGAGATGAAACATCTTGAAGAAAGTTTCGTGTTTCTGAGGTATGAGTATGCATAAGTTGAAATTTGGATCGTAATGCTTGTAAATTTTAGCATAACCTTTTTTTGCGTAGTTAAAGGTTAGGAAGATATGAAAGAGGAGGATTGAAGTAGGTATTATGGACTGTTTACTTGTAGGAAGAACAAATTAATGAAGTCAAGTTTATTGCTGCCAGATGTTTTTTCATATCTGATTTCTATTCGATAATTTCAATTTTAATTTTTAACTCACCGTATAATCCCGTAGGTGTTAACGTTGAAACGCTGATTGATCCGTGTAGACCGTTATATATATATATATATATATATATATATATATATATGTATATATATATATATATATATATATATATATATATCTTTACATAAGTAGTAGTTTGTTGCTACACAGTCATGAGCATGTTTCGGTCTACTAGTGTTTACTAACTAGAGACCTCTCCAGACAACAACCTTTATTTTCGAAAACGGAATTCTAAATCTTTAGAATTCCGTTTTCGAAAATAAAGGTTGTTGCCTGGAGAGGTCTCTAGTTAGTAAATACTAGTAGACCGAAACATGCTCATAACTGTGTAGCAACAAACTACTGCTTATGTAAAGAGAAATTTAAAATGTTACTTGCTCTACTTCTGTATTGAGCACTCTTGTATAAACCTGGTTATATTTCACTGGTTACTCTACCTTTGAAAAATAACAACCTCAAATTATATATATATATATATATACTGATTGATTGATTGCAGAACTTCCCCTTTTGACCAAAGTATCGTAGGTTTGCTACAACAGATGCTACATACAAATGTCTAATCTCTTATGTAACTTTAGAACGACATTTTAGACACATTAATTCATTATAATAAAATCCTCCATTTCATCTTAGGCGCAACATCATCACAATTGCAACACTCTTTATAGAAATTAGTTCTTATTTTTCCCTCTAAATATCAAATACTCTTACCGCCTCAAGCAAGCATCGGGAGGAATTCTGCACTTTCGACAGATATGGAAGTTTATCCTTCCTAACTGGATTATAAGCTCATAGACCTAACATAATTTTTCCGTTTTCTGGTACAAAAATAATAAAGTCGTGCCAGACTAATTCCGCTTATTCTGATTAACTGGCCTCTGACCATTCTGGATTAACGATATTCGCATGCTAAATATACGCTAATGTAACATTCAAATATAGCGTCGCGGTGATACCTATTTTTGCCATCTGAGTAAATTGCTGCATTCATTTTCTTACATTATACGCCGTAATGTTGTACTTCCTCTCTCTCTCTCTCTCTCTCTCTCTCTCTCAGTATATACTCTTCACAACTCTCCCCTCTTCTCGTTAGCTCGCTTGCTTTATACATTTCTTTTTTATTCTGCAGAAAAAACAACAAACATTTATTTCCTCTCTCTCTCTCTCTCTCTCTCTCACACACACACACACACACACACACCGCTTACTTATATTTGTTCCAGTAATTAATTATATTTTTACTTTTTTGTGAAGGTTGGCAGGCGTCCACCGAACAACGGGTCCTGCTTAATCACATTAATAATTAATAATAATTATATAAGTGTTAAGAAATGAGATTTTGAAGGTAGTAAAAGTGGATTAGCTCAGTAGCTCATTAAGGAAAATGAAGTCAAACGCTACCTTTTCCTCTATGTTATTTATACCTACGCTCTCTACATGCTCCTGATTGGAAGCATTTTACTTCGAAATGCCGTGGCATAAATAGGTTCTTTCTTTACCGTCTTTCTCATTGATCTGATAAGTTCATAAAGTGTTTGTTTTCTTTATTTTACTTCGAATACGTACCTATTATATATATATATATATACACACATATATATATACACACACACACACACAACACACATATATATATATATATATATATGTATATATATATATATATATATATAGAGAGAGAGAGAGAGAGAGAGAGAGAGAGAGAGGTGGAGAATTATGCAAATATCAACACATACAGGGTGGATCGATAAAATTATCGCTCTAGAAAGACGACATGATTGCATTTCTGTCAAATGAAAAACCGCTTTTTTTGTTGCAGACCATCTACTAGTTAATCAGTTGTGTCCAAATCCCAACTGCGATTGAAGTACATCGCTGTACTAGTCATGCTCTCTACTGATCCAAGTTATGACAGCATAACCATTGTCAGCACCCTCAAAATGCAAGTCCGGACGGTTCAACGCTTGATCGCACAGCTCCACGAAGTTTCCGGCCACGGTTATAGTTTTTGATGTGGTTTTAAGTGAGGGTCACATCATTTCACCTCACATTTTCAGAGTCGGCTAGAAAGTCAACACCAAAGTGTACCTAGGTGGGCTGAAGAGTGTGGTGATCCCCTGGGGCAATTGGATGTCCGGTGGCAGACCTTGGGTGTGGTAGCAGGACTTGACACCGGCCTACAAGTCCAATGAGGCCCAGGCTTGGCTATAGAAGAAGTGCTACGACTTTGTACTTCTCTCTCATTGCCCCGCTCCTCTCCGACTTCAACCCGCTGGATTACTTCATTTGGTCATACGTTGAGAACGTCATCAAGATGACCTTCCGCAATGCTAAAGCCAGCCTGATCGCCGGGTATCGAGTATTCGTCGTGCTCCCGCCAGAGCTTGTGGATAAGGCATTATAAGAAATTATGAAATACATACATATAAAGGGCATTTACATTGAATACTACATAATCAAGTGACCTGAATTGATTTTTCAATAAAAGTTTTAAAATAAAACTGTGGTGTTGTTTTCTTTAGGGCGACAAATTTATTGTTCTTATATACGTGTACTTATATATGCTTATATACGTGTACACGTTTGCGAACACACTCTCACACACATGCACACACACATACTATATGCATATATATATATATATATGCATGTATATATATATATCTAAGTCATGAATATCAAAACTTGTATTTTCTTCATCATTGCAATATATAAAGTTTTTAGACCACAAGAAATTATGAAAGAAATTATATATATATATATATATATATATATATATATATATATATTTGTCTAACTATCTGTGTATATTTATGTGTATGTGTGCATATACATATATTATATAATATATATAATATAATATATATATATATAATATATATAATATAATTTATATATATATGCACACACACACACACGCATATGCATATATATATATATATATATATATATATATATATATATATATATATATATATATATATATATATACATGGGTGTGGATATGTAATCTGTATATAATTGTACGTATGCAAAGCATGGATTATAATTCGAGTATTTTTAGTTATTTGTGAATGTAAATAACTTATAACTAGTTTTAATATATAATACCAATTGTGAATACATTATTATCCTTTGCCTTTCTTTCTTTGATTAAGCATTTTGATAAATAGGGGTAAATTTTGTGTCTTGAAGCTCTCTTTTGGATAATTAATAATAATTACCAAAACATTTGAAAATGGATATTTTCTTTTGTTTCAAGTTGAATTTGTGACATTTTTAACCATGAATATTGATCATCAACTTGGTTCTTATCTTTTCTTTTAAATACTAGTAGATAGATCCGACGCTGTCCGTGATTAAATGAGGATCAATAAATGTTTCACCCTCACATAGTTTTAATTGTCATGGAAATCGGTAAAAATCGACCATATTTTAATCAAATAAATTGATTGCCTTGTCTAATTCAGAATACCCTGCAGTGTACCGAGAGAAAACGTCACATGCGTCCCCGTAGTGACTTTGTTCACAATACACTGTAGTCTACATTCTACTGTAGAGAATCTACTGTTGATTTTATAAAATTATCTGTCAATGATCTCACTTAAAGTTTTAAATTCAAAAGCCAGGTATCATAGTTAAATTGTACTCTAAACAGCGACATTTATTGAAATGAGCATCTCTCTTATTAAAAAATCAACTATTGTTTTTATAAAATTAATTTACATAGTCACTTGAATTAAAGTTAATCGTAATGGTTCATTTGTGCTACAAAAAGAATCATTAATTTCGAATGAGTTCCTGTTTTATTAAATAGCTAGGCTTGTGCAGTGAAGACGGCATGAGTTAAGTTAAAAATGAAAAAATCAAGTATCATGGTTTAATTGTGCTCTAAAATGAATCATTCATTTCGAACGCGCTCCTGTAGTATAAAAGAATTTACAGTTTATGTTATAGACTGGGTTTCTCTGCTTCTCCGAGGATAAAATTTCTCAAATGTAATGTTAGGCTGTATCAGATGTTTAACTTGGGTTGAAATCAGACTGTTTTTTCTTGATGTTTTTTTTTTCGATTTTGGGTGTATATATATCAAACATAATCCGATAAAAAAAAAATGTATGTAATACAAAGGGCTATGATAAAAGAATATTCTTATCATTGTTTTGACTCTCGAGTATATATCCGACACAGTTAATCAACCGAGAACCACATCACTCTATCTAAAAACGTATAAAATATTAACTGATATATACTCGAGAGTCAAAATAATGAAAAGAATATTCTCTTGCCATAGCTCTAGTAATAACTCTTACAGACAAATCAAGTACCTTCGTATGAAATTTCAAAAATATGCGCCCAGCCCTGTCCGAGTCCATAAAGGGTTCTCTCACACAAACATACAAACACAGACACAGACACACATACGAATTTACTTTATATAAGTATAAAGACAGACATATTTCATTGTATGACTAAAATCATTGCACTAGAGCAGCTGTAAACAATTTAGTTAGTTTGTATATGCTTTTATTATGGATTTGATTTACAAGATTATTTTTTATATATATATGTATGTATATATATATATATATATATATATATATATATATATATATGTGTGTGTGTAGTAGTAGTAGTAGTAGTAGTAGTAGTAGTAGAGATTTAGAAGGCTGTCACAATGCGAGGAATGAAATATAGTCGTTGTTGGTAAGAGAAGATGAGAACAAGTGGCGATTTACAAATCAATCAGTAAATACATATATTTTATATATACATATATTTATTCAGTTGTATTGGTAAAATGTCTTACTTGTTATGTCTGCGACAATATCCATTATTAATTTCAGAAAAAATTCCCTTTTCAAATGGTGGGCGTAACAGATCGATTCAAAGCATGCTAGATGATGGAGTGGAAGTTGGGTAGCTATGTGGGGCCTCGGAGCAAATGTGAGTAGGGGATGTATGGTCTGATTAGATAATTAACATGTTTACCTAATCAGACCATATAGCTACCCAACTTTCGCTCCATCATCTAGCATGCTTTGAATCGATCTGTTACGCCCACCATTTGAAAAGGGAAATGCAAATCCGGACGGTTCAACGCTTGAGTCACAGCTCATTGGAAAATCTCTGTGGAAATACATGTTCCTAGTTCCGGACCCATATCAAGACGGTGATTGAGGCTGAAGGCGGCTATATTAAATAGATATCAGCTCTATTACATAATTAAATTACCTGAGGTTTTTTTCAATACATATTTTAAAATTCAGCTGCTGTGCTGTTTTCTTTTGGGCGACAAATTTATCGTTACACCCTTTATATATATATATATATATATATATATATATATATATATATATATATATATATGTATATATATATATGAATGTGTGTGTGTGTGTGTGTGTGTGTGTGTGCCAACTAAGTTTCCAATTAAAGCCAGAAGAATTGGGTGCCCGAAAAAAACTTCTTGGAATCGACTGCCTGCAAATCACGGAAAATAAAGCGGATTTCCATGAGAATTTGCAAGCCAAGCCTGAAGCTGACACTTGTCAAAAGCAATCTCAACATGAAGCCCTTTGGGAAAATATGAAATCCGCCATCGTAGAAACCTCGTAAGCTCTCCATGGATTATCTTCCTAGAAAACTGGGACTTGTTTGATGAAAACAACCCCATATTCAGAAACTTATCTCCAAAGGAGAAAAAAACATTATATTTACGTAGAAAATAAGGAAAAACTTGCGCTTCGACCAGGGAATGTTATGAGTCATAATTTAGATCTCTATTATTTTGGGCTTTAAGAATTTCAGCTTGTGACAAGATTATAGAGAACGCAATAAAAAAAAAGCGTATGTATTTTATGAAAGAGGATTTAGCAAATTATTTTTAATAAAATGAACACTGATCAAACCATGTGTCATGAGATGCACTAAAAATAAATTTCGACTAGATAAGCTACCTTTCCTTTTTAAATGAAATTCGTTTCGAAACAGACAAAATACAAAATAATATTCTTGATTTACAAATCTAGGAAACTTCTTTTGCAACAGTTACTATTACTGTTTCTATCTAACGCACTTTATCTTTAATTTTATACATAACTGTATGCATAACTTTATACATAACTTTATGCATAACACATCTAGTTTGAAGTTTGAATTATTTGAAAAATTTAAAGCTACAATAAAACAGTTTTTCGATAAATTTTACTGATGGATTTCTTAAATATAATCATCAAATGATATAACACACGATTAAATATTAAGTGTATTTTTATAGTTCTCTCTAATTTTCATTAAAGCGCATCTAAATTATTATTAATACGTATCTAAATGTTTGCCAATATATTGAATTTGAGCAGATCGTTTTGTTACGCCATATTTTGGGACCTTTCCTTTTTATCTTCACTCGGATAATTTTTTTCATACTTCAACAAGTAACCCAGATTTTTAATTTCATATCCGGATTTTTATTTTCAGATTGGACTGTCAGATTTTTTTGTTTTCGTGAAAGCATTTTTGCTACGTTGTTTTGCTTTTGTTTTTTTATTTATTTTTTTATTTTTTGTAATTCTAGTTTTCACTTTACTCATATCTATTTTCTCATTTTAGTAAATATGTTATGTCCTGAAGAACTTTGTTTACTGCGCATGCGTGTGTTACCATATTCAAATAAGATTTTGCGAAACCATGATTTCATGATTCATTGTGAACAACAGATTTTATAATTAGCAAACTCTAAGTTCAGAGAGATAAAAATCAAACAGATATTTTAAATATACATTCTGTCTCTCCCCATCACTCCTCTCTTTCTGTATATCTCGCACTCTTCTTTTCTTTCTATATAATATTCTCTCTCTCTCTCTCTCTCTCTATATATATATATATATATATATATATATTCACCACTCTCTGTCTTTTTCTCTTCGTGTCTCTATCTATCTCTCGTTATCTGTCTCTATATACATTTCTCTATCCCTTTTCATCGTTGCAACACTGAAAAAAACTGTGGCAGTGGTTTCTATTTGTAAAATCTTCCGTGTATCGTGACCTGCAATTGTATGACACAATATACCGATTTAACTAACGGAAAATATCGTGATGGCTTTTTCCCTTTCTCAACCGTATTAAATAAAAAGGTTCCATCAAAGACATTACGTTTCTATTTTACATTAGTTCTCAAGGAAATCTACGGCTGCACAAAAGAACCTCCGGTGGTTCCTTCTCCCTTAATTCTTTTCTATTAAAGCATGGAATATCTCTTTGCGGGTATTTTGTTCACCTAGAAAAAACACGTTTTTTATAGTTGCATGTTCTTAGACAGATAGACTGTCATCCAAAAGCCATGTTGGGCTTTATCCTCCTTAGGGTGGGTAACATTTATGTTCAGAGACACTTTGAAAGCACCGAACAATAAATTCTCTTCTCCACAGGCAGTTTCGTGATGTTTCACAATTTCAGAAAATAGGATGGAACTTCCATTGGCTTTTTTATTACGAGTATCGTACATAAAGAATTTCTTTTTTTTAATATCAATGTGAGGAATATCTATACGACAGTTTTCTAAAGAAAGAGTGCGTGCCTACATGCCCTCGGCTACATTTCAAATGCATGATGCCTTGCAACGAAATAATGGTGAATATTTATCTAATAAAACAAAACTTATAAAGTCACATGACCTTAATATTTTCGCATAAATATATTGCTGATGGGTGGATTTCACATTTATTCTCATTCAGAAGCTTGACTAGATAAAAGATATGACAGACCCGAGTGTTGCAAAGTATTATTTTATAAACAAGATTTTTATATAAGAATTTAAGACAACTGTTTCAAAACCGTTCATTCCTTGTCCATAACGTTTTTATACAACCACGCCCATCCAACCATTTGTTAGATTTTGCTGTCCCCCTTCTATGGGCTTCTATCTGTAGCTAACTGCTGACGGTTTTTTTAAAATTAAAACAATAAAACACTTTTTTAATTCTTCATTTCGACGTATTCTTAAATGCTAATTGCACATCGCCGTTAAAAATTACGAAAAAAATTATGCTTCACGGATACAAATGACGTTTTAATCGTTGAAGATACAATAAAACATGAGAAAGTAACCATTTCAAACCGGAAAATTAAACAAAAACGAAGAAATATACTTTATATGAATGTTAGGGCGATCGTTGTAAGCCATAATTGTGACTTATGATATACTAGCGAGGGTACCCGGCGTTGCCCGGGTGTGGTGAGGTGTGAGGGGGGATAAATCCAAACAAAATGGAAAATGAGGAATAAGCGAACGTAATAACCCTATTTAAATATTATAACTTTTTTAAATAAAAAGAAACAGCGAACGTGATGCAAAATAAAGAATAAGCGGACAAAAAAGAAATGGCATGAATGACCCTATCTAAATGTTAAATCTTCTTTTAAAAAATTGGAAAACAAAAACAAAAAAAAAGATAACGTGATAGAAAAAACGAACGTAAAAATGGCATAAATAACCTTGTTTCAATATTAAAACTTTAAAAATCAAATTAAAATCCATATATCTGATATCTAGGCTTGGACGTGCAATCTTCAGATCACGACACTGCCACTATAACGACTAGTCTATGATTGTGTGAGCGAAGTAAGTTTTTTTTTAATTTAAAGTTATTACAGAAAGAACTTTTTGCGCATGCGTGCTTGGCTAAATTGTCATGAAGGAACTATTCTTTGCTACCCCTCCCTGTAGAAAAGTGCACAGTTCAGAATGAAAGAAGTAATGTTTTTAGCAAATTTTTCGATATTTGTCGTCCGAAGGTTCGTGCTTCAAAACGATATTGATCTTGTGAAAATCTGTCGAAAATTTTAGGCAGACATAAATACATACATACATACATGGATACTTACATACATTGAAACACACAGGTGAGATTTATTTTGTAGAAGATACGTATGTATATTTTCAATATTTAGTTCAAAAGTGTTAAATACCAAAGGAATGAAAAATAAACAGTTCGATGTGGTTTACTAGTCATGCTTATATTTTCGTAATATAAATTATCCAAATAAACAATTGTATATACTTTCTGCATTTTTTCACTTCCATATTACGTTTAAGCTATTTTAACGCAATTTTCTTACGAATAAATCTACTTTAACGCGTTGACAACTATAAAACCATTTTAGAACGGCGATTTACCAACCGCCTTCATTTTTCCCCCGATTTTTCAATACACCTTTCTTAAAAACATTCATACATTTTCTTCTACACTACCAACATAAATAAATAACCCCGAAAATATGTTTTTTTATTTACGTTACAAATAAATAATCAACGCGACAAGAAAACGTATTGTTTTATTATGTACGTTTTTAGCTTCCCAATTGGTTTTTTTCGCGTTTAAATTAAAAAATATATAAAAATATAATTTAACTTGAAGTATTGTGGTATCTGTTCAGTGCAAATTTAGTTATAAGTATGGCAAACCACTTCAATGGCAGTGTTTCTCTTATATCACAAAAAACTATTTTCTTTACGTCACAAGTCTCACGCTCATGCATTATTCCATAGTTAATATTACATACTGACCCAATGGGTCACGGGTAGTATAGTATATTATAATGATTAAAAAAGATAATAAAAATGATTTGTATGCCATAACCAAGAATCAAAGCTAAAACGTTTAGTGTGTGTGTGTGTGTGTGTGCGTGTGTTATTTACAGAAGGTTTAGATGAGACATTCATCGGTACCGTCGGTTTGAAACCTGATAATTTTTAACCGTTTTAGATACCCATATAAAACTCTCTTCAGTCGATACTCATCTGTTTCATATACGCTCTTATTTTCAGATTTTTTGTTTAAATAGAGCACTCTGCTGACATCCTTTTTCCAAAAAATATAACTTATTATATATATATATATATATATATATATATATATATATATATATAATTATGATTAGTTATGTCAGCTCCACCCGCAGATATAGTAGACGCTATTGCTATAACATTGCAAATGTAGGCTATACTAGCAAGAACACACTTCGTTCTCCAGGTTTGGATGAGGATCAACAAGTGTTCCACCCTGCAATATATTTATTGTCATCGACATCGGTGAAATCAGTTGATTGGCTGTTCTAATTGCTCATCCCGCGGTGTGCCAGGAAAAAAGCTTGATATGCATCCCCGAAGTGACATATTCCACAATACATTGTAGTGTACATTGCACTGTATCGAACCTTTGTTGATTTTATAAAATTATTATTATGTTTAAATAATGGCATGATTTAAAGTTTAAAATGTAAAAGTCAAATATCACGGTTCAATTGTGCTCTAAAAAGAAACATTCATTTCGAACGCTCCCTTGTCTCATCAAAGAGCCTACTGTTGCTGTTGAATTATTTTGAAACAATTACTTAAATGAAAGTTAAATATACAAAAGTAGAGTATCATTGTCCAATTGTACACTAAAAAGAAACGTATATTTGAAACGCGCTCTTATAAAAGAATCTCACACTAATAATTACACACTATCTAATGAAAAAGACAAATTAAACTCTGTCTCCATTACATATTGATAGCAGCACTTACTTTCCGTTCAGAATTTAAATAATAACTGATACGCTAAAATTAAACAAAATAATAAATGAACAAATAGATAAAATAGATATGTAAAAAATAGATTGAATATATAAATGCATATAAAAATGAAAAGATATGTAGTAATATAATAAATAAATCTTATGCATAAAACCTTTTCTGCTTTACATTTAAATACCAGTTTGTGCTTTAGAAGTAATACCAAAAACAGCAGTCGTTTTAATATCTGTTAAACTATCTACATAGTACATTTTCTTTTTAAAGGACATTCTTTGACCCCCATATTTTTTTTTTTAAGAAATGAAATATTAAGATCTCAACCAATCCCGGTTATATCAAATAGTAAGTTCATGTTTACTAATTTTTATTGTGATTATCTTGAAAAATAAATGGATATACGAAGTTAAAAACTAACAAAACAAATATGACCTTTTTTCGTTTGTCCATTTCTGTTCATACGCCACATTAATATAACAGCCTGCATTACTATACCATTCCTACACGCCATCCATATTAATTTTACTTCTTTTTTTTTCAACCCGAATTTCATACTAATTAGAAATTTACTCAACGGAATTGTTTAGTGTCATTATTAAAATTAAGCTACTTTTATTTTAAAAGGAATTTCCGGTTTACCTTTTGAAATCTGAAAGGAATTCGAAAGCATTAATACTCTCAGATAGATTTATGGCTTTAAAATTATTTACCAAATTCTCATGCATTAAAATATTGAATGTTTTAGAAGATGTTTACAACGGAAAAATATAATTAGTGATTACAATTAACATTACTTTAACAAATAATTTGCAAAAAAAGAAGCAATATACGTCACGCAATACTGGTTCACCAGCCGTTTTAAAATATATTAAACTATCTATATATATGTAGATAGTTTAACAGATATTAAAACAACTGCTGTTTTTGGTATTACTTCTAAAGCACAAACTGGTATTTAAATCTTTTCAAAGTCAACACATAACTTTGAGTAATTAGTTTTAATTGTTTCAGTTAATTTGACAATAATAATAATGTGAACAGGTACTCTTTACTTGTTAAAAAAATGAAAATAATATATAATTAATTTCTGGGTGCATCATTGGCATGTTTAATGGATTTGGTATATATTTGAGGAGCCACCATTTTTTTTTTCATTCTATTACGGAGACTGTGATTGGGATGTAGTTGACCTGGGTCTTAAAAAGAAAACCATGTACAATCAGCTATTGATTTAATGCAATTACGGTTAATCATTTTAGGGCGTATATTCTCTGCGTGAATTTTAGTTTTGCAGGATTTGTACATATGTTTATTATACACTATATAATAATGACTAATGTGTATTTATATATGCATGTATATATACATATACACACACACGTATATATATATATATATGTGTGTGTGTGTGTGTGTGTGTGTGTGTGTGTGTGTGTGTGTGTGTGTATACAGAGAACGAAAGAGAGAGAGAGACAAAGGGTAAGAGAGAATGGGAATGGAGAGTTCAAAACAGAGATACCTCTGTCCGTTATCGAGGAAAACATATTTTTTTTAGCTTCGGACGAAACCATAGTGAGGGAAAGCGAGAGATAGTAGTAAGACAGCCGCCTGAAATAATTTCTAAACTAATTTCTCCACTCGATAATAAAACTCAACGATGAGTCATCAGAAATGATAATATTTTCTAATTAAAAAAGTTATATTACTGATGCAATTCTACGAAAATGAAAAGTTTATTTATTTATCTAGATGAGTTGCGAGTGCGAACACTGGCGACTTTCGTCATTTTTAACAAAAGGTGAACTCGGGTATGCGGTTATTTCCTTATTTCAGAACTTTAATCGATCACTACTCCTTTTAAGTACCGTAAAAACATTTTTTTTCGTTAAGTATGTAACGATTTCAAACTAACTCAAGTTAAATAATAATTTAAATGTATTAATAAAAAAATGTTGAACCAGTATATTTAATGAGTCTTCGCTAATAGGCCAGGAAACCTGGGTTTAATACACGGTGGGACCATACCAAATGTGTCAAATTTGTACTTGATGCCTTCTTAAACTCTTAGCATTATAAAACGAGGATCGATGGCAAGTAAAGTAATCCCGGGTATGAGGGGCGAATTCTGGGTGGCAGCTAATGAAAAGGCAGCTGTCCGGTCATCCTTGACTATATTCGGCCACTTAGCTTTGGTTTATATTTTTGATGCAAAGTATATCTGTAAAAAATGATTGAATTATGATATTTACGCGTTTTATATATTGATCACGCTATGTGCTGAATGGGATGAAGCGCAATTATTGACATTTCACAGCTATTGGGAATAGACATCGATTTTCCGCTGTTATATTAAAAATTATGTAATGAAAGAGCATTTTCTTTGCGTTAACTTTTCATTAAACAACAACAATATTAAAAACACTTTTTTTTTAATGTAAAGAGGTTTACGAAACGACTCCACAAACAAGTAAGCATTAATTAGTTTTCTTGATAATTAATTAGTTTTCTGTATGTTCTACGATTATATCATGATATATGATTATATGATGATCTATTATTATATCATGATCTATGATTATATCATGTTCTATGATTATATCAAGATTTATTATTATATCATGATCTATGATTATATGATGATCTATGATTATATGATGATCTATGATTATATATATATATATATATATATATTTTTACATTTTCACCCCAAACAAGGCAAATTGCCACTTTGGTGTAGGGGGCTACTATCAGGCACAGCAACTACTGGGGTACTATGTAGGGATTTTGGCAGCAAGATGTCGATTCAGGTTACACTTGAACTTCTGCACGTCAGTACTGTTGGGGAATCAGGGACCTGGAATGGAATTCCAGAGTCTAGCGGTTCTGGGGAAGAAACTATTGTAGTAAAACGATCTTTTACATCTAAGGATCTCTACAATGTGGGGGTAGGATTTACCAGCCTGTCGGGTTTGTCCAGGCTGCTCACGTCTTGGGGGCACAAGTGATTGCAGTTCGTCAGATCATTCACCACTAAAATACTTGTAGAAAAGGCAGAGAGATGCAACATTTCGTCGATGGGACAGAGGCTGAAGCTTAGATGCCAGTTCAGGGCCTATCAGGTTTGCGACTCTCTTTTGAACCTTGTCAAGGACGAGAGACTAGTAGCAGATGCACCAGCCCAGATGTGACAGCAATACTCACTACATGGGCGAATGGTAGTCTTATAGAGGTTCAGGATACTTTCGGGTGTTAGTAGTTGTCTAGCACGGTAGAGAGAGCCCACCTTTCTTGCAGCGGCCCTGGCAATGCCTTCAATGTAATTGTTCCAACTCATGTTTCCTGTGAACGTTAGGCTAAGGAGTTTGAAAGATGTACTCTCAGATAAAGAGTCGTTGGCCATTGCTATAGGTGGTGGAGAGGGTTTCTTGTAATTATTGAATGAAACTAGTTTAGTCTTGGCAGCATTGAACGCGACCAACCACTTTTGTCCCCATTCCACCACAGATTGGAGGTCTTCCTCTAGTGTTTCTACCATTAATTTCGAAATGTGTCCATTCGTCTTCCTGTCGTGCCTGCCATAGAGTGGAGTGTCATCAGCATATATACCCATCTCAGAGGCAATTTTGTCGGGGAGGTCATTTATGAATATCAGGAACAATAGAGGTCCAAGGATAGACCCCTGGGGCATCCCCGCATTTATATCATATTGTTTAGATGTACGACCGTCGAGGACAACCTGGATTTTTCTCTTATCTAAGAAGGATTTGATTATGTTAAGTATTCTACCAGTGATACCGTATGATCTAATTCTCCTGAGAAGACCCTCATGCTATACCCTGTCAAAAGCCTTAGATATATCTAGAGCTACCGCTCTGCCCTCCCCCGCTTTGTCCAGTGAATGGTATATACGTTCAGAGATCACAGTTAAGATATATACTGTGGAACGGGCTTGTCTAAATCCATATTGTTTGTCAGTCAGAAGTTTAGCATCTGTAAGGTGATGGACTAGAGCATGGTTAATTAAGGTTTCAAATATTTTGGTAAAAAGTGGGAGGAGGCTAATAGGGCGATAATTTGATGGGTCAGTCCTTTCGCCAGAATTCTTGAATACTGGTACAACAGAAGCAGTTTTCCAACAGCCCGGAAAGCATGATTCATTAAGGCATTTGTTGTAGAGTTTGGAGAGAACTGGAGCTACGTCGGCTGAGCACTTTTTTAATAGCACAGCTGGGATAAGATCGAGTCCACATGCTTTTGAAGTGTCAAGGTTTTTTTATGATAGCATGCACCTGCGCAGGGGTGGTTTTCAGATCGTCTAGCGTGGCGTCTATCCGCATAGGAAAGTCAGGTAGGGGGTGGTTGGAAGGTTCCAGTGTGGAGTTTGAGGCAAACCGACTGGCAAGCATGTTAGCCTTCTCGGTTGCTGAGGAGACAACCTTCTGATTGTTGGTTAGTGAGGGAATTATTTATTGCCCATTATTTACTACACTGTTGTAGATTTTCCAGAAGTCTCGAGTTCCTAGTTTTTGTGCTTCGATGCGTTTTTTAGAGGTTTCCGTAAATTCTTTCTTAGCTGTCGCTATTTCTTTCTTAACGTTATTTCTAGCTTCTATATACTTCAGTCTGTTTGAACTGGACTTATATCGGTTAAACCTACGGTATGCATGCTACTTTTGAGCAATGGCAGTTGTGCAAGTTGACGTAAACCATTGGGGAGAGTGGGCTTACTATAAAATTTCCGCATGGGAACATGCGCTTCGATTGCAGTTTTTAACCAGTCAGTGGTCTCGTTTGCACACTGTTCAGCAGGAAGACAGAAAATATTTCTCCATGGGGCATCTCTGATTAGTTCTCTAATGGCTTCCCAGTCAGCCTTTTTATAATATCTCGTTGTTTTGAGCACTGGCTCTTCAGTGTTGGCTCTAGAGTTTATGGCGATTTCAACCATTATCACTGCATGATCAGCGTTCCCGAGTGGGCTGTGAGCCTTCGTTATGCAGTCATCGGGAACTGTGGTCAAAAACAGATCTAGAAGTGATGCGTGTTGTTTTTCCTGGTCAGGGAAACGGGTTGGAAACGTAACAATTTGTGATAGGGAGTGAGATATAGTGAAGCTATGAGTTGTGCTGCCCGCTGCATCTGTGTAAGTAGAGAATCCAAGCCAGTTTTTGTGGTGGACATTAAAGTCACCAAATACATGTATTTGTGCGCTAGTGTCGAGGGATAGTTCCGTGTCTATGCTGTCAGAGACTTTGTTTATTATGGTGGAGTCCTGAGTTGAGGGAGAGCGGTAGAGAAAATAATAGTAGCTAATATTGTGTTGCATGTTTAGTCTAAAGCACATAAAGGCTTGATCATCTGTTTCTAGGTTTGTTTCTCTAGTCAGGGGGAGGGTATTACGAATGTAAACTCCAAGTCCGTGCATGTGTCTGTCAGAGTCCTTACGGCAGAGTGGGAGATATCCAGGCATGTTAACATGGTTAGAGGGGATGGAGGAGTGTAGGTTAGTCTCACTTAGTGCTAAGATATCCGGGGTATTTGTTAAGAGAAATGCTTCAACATCAGCTAAATTAGTTCTAAGCCCACGGATATTTGTGAATGCAAGTCTCAAGGGAGGAGGCAAGTTGAATTTGTTTGTCCCTAAGCCTGGTTTAAGCTTATTTTTAGATTGTACTGTCGTCATATTTTTTTTAAAGAGTTCCGGTATAGGTAAGGGGGAGCTAAACAAGAGGTTATGCAGAGCATCATACATGCATCACAAGTAGACCATCAGCTGACCTTTCTCCAATTAGGATTGTGGCCTCAGGAAAGCCCACCGGGGATGAGCGCAGGGTCCCTTTCCATGCGCGTCATGGCACTACAAACAACCCGATATTATTCAACTGTTGATGGAGCAGCCGCTCTAAGCGCTACCAAAGAGTTAGGGCTCCTGTACTTCCAGTCGGGAACAGCAGCCAGGAACTGTCAATCCGGTACCCTCAACCCATTAGAAGAAGGTCAACCCAATCTAATTGCTCAGGCATATATCATACTCAAGCACTCCCAAATGTCCAGTTTTAGGGGTGGGGTGTGCTGGGAATGGGGAAAAACGGCGTTCGTTGCCCTAGCCAGGAAACAAGATCTACCGCTGGGTGTTTCTGTCGAATCACTGAGATAGTGTATCTGCGCTTGACTAATAGGCAAAGAAAGAGTATGGAAGCCGGGCGATAGACAGAACCTATCTACTCCTTAAGCAGTGTATGTTTGCAAACCGGTGAATTTGTTTGAGTCACCAGCTCTAGGAAGGTTGTCATCCAAGACTGAAGAGGCCTTCCTCCCCTTTGGTTTGGTTTCAGAGTTTTCCTTCTCCTAGACGGATGATCTGGGAAGACCTACTGGGTCCGTCAGCACTGAGAGGGTTTTTTTCCGCGCCTAGGTCCTAATCCAGGTATTTCTGCGACCCCGCGTGGTTAGTTAGTGTTACTGGGTTAGTTTGTGGGGGTTATATCTCTGCTGATTAGTTACACTCCTCAAAGTGATTTAGGGACATTGCTATTTAATTGTTAATGGATAAAGGGGGTGAGTGGAGTTCATGCAGTGTAAGCATCTATGATTGTAAGAAGGCTTGTTAGGGAGGATATAATGTGGTTTGAGTCTTACCCTTTTTATTTATTTTATTTATGTTAGCTTAGGTCTAGGATAATGTTACAGTATGAGTAGGTATTAAGAATTGAGCTATGAGTTGTGCCCAAACTATTTTAGATGATAGGAGGGTTAAGATGTAAGTGCAATATAGTATGGATAAAACAGCAAGCTTTGATTCATGCGTAATTAGGTGAATATATATATGGGCAGGTTTTCAGTAGGTGCGAATAGAGTTGAAATTGTAGGTATTTTCAAGTAAGAGTCATGGGACATTTTGCATAACAAGAAGTATCGGTTCAATTTCGTATTAATCGTTGCAAAACTCTCGAGGGGACAGTTATGTAATGCAGATCGCTTTGCTTCTGAGTACTTTGGTTGTTAATTACCTGCCTCTGAGTGCTTAGTCTGTTAAATCTCTTACTGGATAGGAATGAGCTGTAATGCATGCCTTAGAGGTAGAAATGTATAGATGTTTAGTGATGGCTATTAAAACAGTTTGCATGTGAGGGTTAGGGGCTGGAAGTTAGCGAATTCACTACAAATGCGGTGCAATGTGGGAGTTTAGTGGCGGATAAGTGGGAAGGAGTAGATTGTTAGCGTTCAAGAGAAAAGGGGTTATTTATTTACAGATAGATTTCCATTAGGCTTTTTGAGTTACAGGTAAGGTTTAGTTTGAAGAAAGGGGGAATTTTTTTTTTGCATGCAGGTAAGACAAACGCAATAGTCTTGGAGGTAAAATGTATATTAAGATTTCGTAGCTAGCTATCAGGCTTTTTCCCCCCAGTTATAGGAACAACTAGTTCATTGGGATTCGGAATTGTAGTCATTAAGGTCAGGCACAGAGTGTTGCATCTACTCAAAAAAATTAGCCTTAGTATCACAGCTAAGATTATGTATATTGCAGTTACAAATATAGTGATAATTAAATTATACGCCAAGTTCAGTGGTTTGGTATGGATATCATGGAGGCCACTTTAATACAAGCAAGCGTACGGTGATTGCAGATATTAAGTATACTACTTAACTAAAGTTCTTCTGTGTTCTATAGTAGAAAAAAAGATAAATCCTCGCTCCTGTTCGGTATTCTTGCCTAGGCTATTCGTTTTTCGAGTCGAGTTCTAACTACAAACGTCTCGCATGGAAGTAAAGAGTTAAAAGACCATTTATACGCATATGTAATTAAAATACATTAAATAAATAAATTTAAAGAGAAGGTATAAACAGTTGGTAAAAAGCTCCCCCCAAAAAAAAATTAAATAAATAAAACAATAAAAATAGAAAACGGCTCGCATGGAAGCAAAGAGTTAAAGACAATATATGCGCATATAGTTAAAATACATTAAATAAATAAAGTTTAAAAAAGCAGTTGCCATTTTGGTAATATAAGGATTGATTAATTTCACTTAGCTTAATTTCTTTGGCCATCTACATTTGACGCGTCTGCCAGCGAGCGTAACCATGTTCTATGTGAGAGGGTAGGGCGGGGCTTCATTCCCTTTCCCAGATTTTGTATCTATTTATAGAGAGCGCACATGTGTATGATAATTTTACTTTTTTTAGGTTATAGTTCTGTCTTCTATAGTAGAAAAAAAGATAAATCCTCGCTCCTGTTCGGTATTCTGTCCTAGGCTATTCGTTTTTCGAGTCTAGTTCTAACTACAAACGGCTCGCATGGAAGTAAAGAGTTAAAGACAATTTATACGCATATGTAATTAAAATACATTAAATAAATAAATTTTAAGAGAATGTATAAACAGTTGGTAAAAAGGTCAAAAAAATAAATAATAAAATAGATAAATAAAAAAATAGTTAAAGAGTTAAAGACAATATATGCGCATATAGTTAAAACACATTGAATAAATAAAGTTTAAAAAAGCAGTTGCCATTTGAGTACGATTAGGATTGATTAATTTCACTTAGCTTAATTTATGATTATATCATGATCTATGATTATATCATGATCTATAATTATATCATGTTCGAAATTTTATCGGATCAATTATGGTCATTTCCACACTAATACCAATTGAAAAACTATGAACTCGTAATTTGGAATTATTTCTTCATAAAATAGGAACAAATGTTTAATTAACTGTATAATATTTAGAACCATTTAAAATGTCAATTTTTTTCCGCGTTATGTTACCTTACAAAATTTAGAAAAATCGTTATTGCATGAATAATACGATTCTTTTTGTGCTTATTACAAAACTGAAGCATACTTATCTTTATCCAAGTTAAGGCTTTTTCCCCTTCTATTTACTATAGAAATAATCTTTCTTTTCTACAAGTTCAGCATAAGATTCTCCTTTTTCTAAATCAATGAACTCTAACCATTGCCCGAGTTTCTTATTAATGCACACACACACACACACACACACACACACACACACACACATATATATATATATATATGTATATATATATATATATATATATATATATATATATATATATATAAGCTTTATGTCAACATCTTTTCAGCAGGGGATAAAAAGGTGGCCTTTATTTCCTATTTTCTGAATATTCTCACGTTGTCTTTTCACACTTTTCACGTTGCTACTTTCATTTTCAGTGTCATTGAAAAGAAAAAAACTTATTTTTATCATATTTCTTCACTTTTCTTCCCCCCCCCCGATATTCATTCTATTCATCATCTTTTGCATCTGATTTTTTTTTTTTGGCGGATAAAGAGTTTTCATTATTTATATTGTTCTCTAAAATATAACGTTTCGTTATATTTTTGCTACGGTTTAACCGATATGTTCTCTGACATTCTTTGTGCGTATTAAACATTTACGGTGATCTATTGGTTATACTGGAGCGGTTGGCTTTTAAACTTGTTATGAATTTTTATCGATCAGGTTTATCTAACTTTACAAGCGGTGATAAAGCAAAATACGATACAGTATAATTTATATCTTTGATTTTTTCGGATCTGTTTTTTTTTTTTGCAAATATTAATTTGTTTTCATTCTTTAAATACTCATTTTTACTGATTTTTGCAGATTAAAATTTATTTTTGCGAATTATTTTTCAAATAATTATTTTTTACTTATTTTTGAAAATAAATTTGTAATTTTGCGAAATATTTATTTACAATAATTTTTTGCTTATTTTTGCAGGTTAAATTGGTTTTTTTTTCAGATTATTATTTTTACTCATGTTTTCCAGATTGAATTTTATTTTTGTAAATTATTTTCAAAATAATTTTTTTTTACTGTTTTTTAAGATAAAATTGTATTTTTTCGAATCTTTTTCAAAATATTATTTTTACTGATTTTTGTCTGATTTAATTGTACATTTGAAGATTATTTTTAGAAATATTTTTTATAATTCTGACAGATTATTTTGTATTTTTTTCAGATTACTTTTCAAAATAATACTTTTTTTTTATTTTTGACAGAGTAAATAATATTTTTGCAAAATATTTTTCAAATAATTATTTTTACTGAGTTTCATGAAGATTTAATTATATTTTTCCATATTATATTTGAAAGCATTATTTTTTTTACTTTTGGCAGGTTAAATTAAATTTTTGAAAATTATTTTTAAAACAATATTTTTTACAGATTTTTGCAGATTAAATTATATTTTTGTGAATTATTTTTTAAAATGATTATTTTTTACTGATTTTTGGAAAATTAAATCGTATTTTTGCCGATAATTTTTTTCAATATTATTTTTACTTATATTCTTCAGATTTAATTTTATTTTTGCGAATTATTTTTTAAATTATTTTATACTGATGTTTTTCAGATTAAATCGTATTTTTCACAATAATTAATTTTACTGATTTTTAGTAGATTTAATTCTACGTTTGCAGAATATTTTTCCAAACAATTATTATTTTTGTGGCATTTATAGTTTGTAGAATATTTTTCCAAACAATTTTTTTTTGTATTTTTGCGCATATTTTTCCAAATTATTTTTTATTAATATTTGACAGATTAAATTATATTTTGGGGAAATATTATTAAAAATAATTATTTTTCTTGCTTTTTTGGCGGATTTAATTGTATTTTTGCAGATTATATTTCAAAAGAATTGTGTTCATTCATTTTTTACTGATTAAATTTAACTTTCCCTGATTATTTTCAAAATAATGATGTTTATTTATTTTTGAATAAATAAATTAATATTTTCGCGGAAAAATTATGCAAAGACAATTTTTTATAAATTTTTGATGGATAAAATTGTACTTTTTCAAAAGTATTATTTTTATTGATTTTTGACAGATTAAATTTTACTTTGAGGAATTTTTCAAAGGAATTACTTTTATTGATTTTTGACAGATTACATTGTTCTTTGCATATTTTTCAAAAGAATTACTTTTATTGATTTTTGACAGATTAAATTGTACTTTTGCAGTTTATTCTTTGAAAATAATTATTTTTCATTGATTTTTTACTAAATAAATTATACTTTTGCAGATTATTTTTCAAAATAATTGTTTTTATTGGGTTTTTACTAAATAAATTATATTTTTGCAGATTATCTTTAAAAATAGTTATTTCTATTAATTTTTGAAAGATTAAATTATATTTTTGCAGAATATTTTTTAACATAGTTATTTATTATTATTTTTGACAGATTTACTTATATGTTTACAGAATCATTTTTAAATAATTATTTCTATTAATTTTTGACGGATTATATTTTTGCAGAATATTTTTTAAATATTTTTTGTTGATTTTTAACAGATTAAATTATATTTTAGCAGAATATTTTTCAAAATATTGATTTTTTTATTTTTGATGGATTAAACTATATTTTGCAGAATATTTTTATATAATTAATATTTATTGATTTTTGACGGATTGAACTATATTTTTCCAGAATATTTTCTTAATAACTATTTTTATTGATTTTTGAAAGTTTAAATTTACTTTTTGCAAAAATTTTTTCAAAATATTAATTTTTATTACTATATTTTAGTAGAATATCTTTCAAAATATTTTTATATTGATTTTTTATAGATTTAATTCTATTTTTGACAAAATATTTAAAAAAAATAATCATTTATATAGATACAATTGTATTTTTCCAGATTATATTTGAAAACATTATTATAGATTAAATTTATGTTTGCAAATTACTTGAAAAGTATTTTTACTGATTTGTATGGATTAAATTTTATTTTTGACAAATGTTTTTCAAATTATGTTTTTTACTAAGTTTTAGCACATTAAATTGTATTTTTGCAAATTATTTTTCAAAATAAAAGTTTTATTGATTTCTCTAGATTTATTTGTATTTTGGCACATTATTTTCGTAATAGTTATTTTTTTACTTATTTTTTCAGATTATTTTTCGAATTTTTTTATAGATTAAATTGTATAAGTTCTCAAGATATTTATTTTTATACTGATCTTAGCAGATTTAATTTTATTTTTGAAGATTATTTTTTATATAATATTGTTTATTTATTTCTGCAGATTTTTTACTGATTTTTGCAGATTAAATTTTCTTTTCGTGAATTGTTCAAAATAATCATTTTTATAGGTTAAATTTTTTGCCGATTATTTTAGCAAAATAATTATTTTTACTAATTTTGGAGATTTAATTGTTTTGCTGTATATTTTTCAAAATAATTATTTTACTGTGTGTTTCAAATTAAATTGTATGTTTGCAAATTAATTATTCCTTACTGATATTTTTCAGATTTAATAATATTTTTTACAAATTAATTTTAAAAATAATTACTTTTACAAATTATTTTAATCGATGAAACTATGTAAAAGTTATTTAACGTATATCTAATTATAATATGATTTAGAATATTATCTTCATACATTTGTCACTAGTTATTTAAGTGCTTACATCAAGAGACTTCTTTTTTATGTGACTGGTAAGTTGAATGTCTTATGTTTTTTGAGCAAGTATAAAATGCCTTCAACTCAAATCAAAGATTTAACGTCAGAATATTAAACATTTGAGGATGTCGAGATGAAACCAAGCGGTATTTATCAGAGAAGATTATTGACGAAAGTTATTCGCGTGAACTGGCGTGGAATGTTATATAATGACAGTATGTATGAAGACACGAATATGAGAACATGAAGCCAAAGATGACTATTATCAAGGTTAGGCCATATCTTCCTTCGACTTCACCACAGTCCAATAATCATTAAAAACAAAACTAAACGTGCTAAAGCAACAATTGAAAAAAATCATGCCGTGCAACACAGATATGAAAAATATGAAATACAATAAAAACATTCTACTTTTACAAAATGGCTTCACAAATATATAAAGAGTTTATTTCCTTCATACTTCGGGGGGGGGCGTATATACAAGAGCACTTGATGTTTTAAAAAGACAACCCACTAAGGGAGCTGCGCCCTGGCCTTCAAAAAAACTGCCTGAACATTCTGTTTGTTAAAACGATTAACAATGAACTAATCCCTCCCAAAATAGTTGAGGTAACGCCTGGAAGTGTGGATCTCCAAAGACAGTACAAAACCATACAACACTAAATAAAGAATGTCAGTGGTTTGGTTGACTGATTTTTGCTAGAGGTTTCAAAGAGTATGTGAAAACAGAACAGTTTTAAATAAACTTTGTGACAAAATGAATATTTAGTGATAATAATGATCTATTCTATTATGGTTTGCCCTAGTTTCAAGTTTAATAATATAATATATTTTTGAAAATGTTAATGTCAAGTATGTAGACGAAATTCATGGTTTTGAAGTTTCATTTTTAACTGCAAGCGACGTAGGGGAACGAGGAAATTCCTTTGATGTCAATCTTATGCAGACAAGCAAGCGCCATCGAATGGCTAGGGTCAATGAAAGAGGTGATTTCAGTTTAGGGTTGATCAAAGCGATTGTCAGATTGAAAGCCAATTTGTCTTCATTAACAAAACGATTTCTTTGCATTTATTTTCCCTTTAATTCACAACATATTACTTGTCTTGTTTTATGGTCTTTATTTCCATCGAAACGCGCTTTCAAAACCCATCAGCATCACACCAGTCTCTCTCTCCCTCTCTCTCTCTCTCTCTCTCTCTCTCTCTCTATATATATATATATATATATATATATATATATATATATATATATAGCTATCTGGCTAGCTATCTGCAATGTTCATAAAAATTGTGGCAATGGTTTAATTTGTCCGTAAAAACGTCTGTGTATCTTAAATATTTTGTATAAGTTATTTTTTCTTTCCAATTTTATCGTCTTTATAATTACATAGAAAATTGGCCGATTACAAATTATCAATTAATCGACCTTTAATAATCGGCACATTAGTAGGTGTTCTACCAGTAAATTTTGTCATAAACGCTACTAGTATTAATTAAATTATTGTAAACGAAGACGTTCTTTTGCTTGCCGGTGAAAATTCATCGAAGAGTTAAAGCAACGTACGGTACAATTACGTTAACACACCCGTTCTCGCCAGCTGGCCAGTACCAGATGGGTGACAATTTGGGAAGGCTAGGCACTGTTTGGGAAGGTTGAGCGTGGGGCTGGCACCCTCATCCCGAAAAAGGAACTCCTCGCTACAAAAGCATTTACAAAGTTGTGGGTGGCCTATGCTTCTCTATGGGGCTTAAAGCTATGAATATGCACCGTCTACACCAAATTTTCAAATAACAGACACAACGCTCTGCTTATATGTAGCCTTTTGCGATTGGGCTATATTTAAAGTTTATAGAAGTAAGCATATATAAAAGTTCTCTCCTTTCATTTCCTATCGAATAAACATTATTTAATGCTTTAAATCACAGTTTGGAAAATTATTACTCTATCTTTCAATTTTCACGTTGTAAAAGTTCTAAAATGCGGACACGTGCGAACCGAGAATATTGGATATTTTATGAGTTATATTCTTGTTCCTCATTTTTATACCAGTGTTACCATTATATATATATATATATATATATATATATATATATATATATATATATATATATATATATACATATATATATAGTCTGGTTTAATGAGATAAATTATTAATTAAATATCAGGCATAAGAAATTGTCATTATCATAATATATATATATACATATATATATATATATATATATATATATATATATATATATATATATATATATATGAAAGAGAAAAAGATAGATAGTCAAAATCAAATAATGTGGACACAACTTACTATTTGAATATTGGTAACAATATTATTACTTCCATATAGATCATGCAAAATGTGGAGTGATTTTACTGTTTTTTTCAAGCTTTACCTACACATATTAAGACATCATACTGAATACATACATGTAAATATCGATGATATGTATATGCTCACGACTTCAGTATTTCAAGGTTTAGACGGGGCAGGTAATACTAATTTCTATGTTGTTGGTTCGTATCTGAAAAAGAGAAAGGTGAAAATAAAATATTTATCAGAAAAAGTTAGCAGTGTGATATAAGAAGGTACGAAAGTTGAATAATGAGGTTTCGGCAACGCCGAAGCAAGCAAAAACGAACATTCTACTAATAAAATTCCCAAGCAACGCAAGACAGTTACATGGAATATATAACAAAAAATCGACATGGATTTCTGGCGTAATAGAAAAATGTCAATCAAAACAACGAAGAACAGAATTATGAAGAACGCAAGCAAATATAAAAAAATCAGTTTGGAAAAGAAACTCAATGACAGCTGAGAGGGAGACATGCGTGGACCGCATTCTGCCGCCGCCCCATTATCTCTCTAACGTCTACCTGTCAAATAAAAGAGATTGATTTTATAATCGAAAATTTGTCATTTATTTGATAAAAACAGTGGCACTTAACGGACGCGATTCGATGTCATCAAGAATACAGTTGAGAGGAAAACAGAGATATCGTATGTAACACAAAGGGTTGTACCAACGTATTACGACTAAGATATTATTTTGTACCTAGGTTAGTGCTAACGTAAAAGTGTTTGGTGAGCGAGATGCTTGCGAAGTAATTGTTATTTCTCGCCTTCTATTCTCTTTGGTCGAACCCTGTATATGTTAACAAAATACTAATTATGTTGAATATTCCTTCCGTATTAGATCTGCTATTTTCTTTTCGAAACCAACAACCTGGTGACAAGACACAATCCAAAATCTTGGATCTTAATCTTTATAGGGAGTTAACTGCGTAATTTTAGATAAATTAATGTCTAAGAACGAGTTTATTTCATACATCCATGAATATATATATATGTAATTTATTACTTTTTCATATATCTACATATAATATTATAGAGTAACATCGTATATTGTGTATACATAGTCATAGTATTCATCTTCTGAATATCAGGACAGAGTATAGGATGAGTACGAAAATATACTTATGCCAGGTAAGATATACAGAAACAATGGTATATTATCTAAACAAAATTGTCATGATAAATGAAATTTTAAAAATATTTAATAGGATTTAACTGACGAACCACTGCAGTCCTAAAATTAAAGACAAGTAAAATGCTGTATAAAACAACTACTCTCAGTTGGTAGTCCATCTTTTTCGACCGTTAGCTGATGGGCTCTGGCAAGGAAAATGAAAGCGTAGAAAAAATTGAGTTTATAGATGGATTCTTAAATACATGAGGCAGTAATTTGTATATTAGGGAAAGAGCAGCTATATGAATAACTAACTTAAGATAACAGTGAGCCGATATTCGTACAGGTGAGAAAGAGAGCATAGATGTTGAGAGTTGGTGTGGTGAATTGAGTTAGGAGAAATTTGTATAAATTGCAGAGTTGGTCGCAAAGAGTTGATATTTTTCTTTGCATAACAAGCTATTATGACGAGAAGAAATTATGGGATCAGGAATATGGAGATCGGGTAAAGACGTGATACCACTTTTTAGTAGAGGTCATACAGTCGGATGGAAGAAGGTCAAATTGGTAGCTAACTACAATAAGTACAATAGCTGGCTAGTTTCATTCCACTTGGTGATGTTCTTGCTCTTTTGCTTGAAATGAGCAGTGAAGACCAATTAGATGATGAACAGAAATGAGACTAATGTAGGCATTCACCGAAAAACCTTTTGAAGTATATGAAAAGTTAAAAGAATTCAAGTGGATAGAAGAGTAAGTAGATGTTTACGCCAATACAATGAAAAGATGGACTGGACTAGGAGGACACCTAGGGAGACTACTGGATTATACAGCCAAACTTGCTTTCATTACGGGATTTCCAAACGATGAATATGTGGCACTACAACAGTTACCGCACATAGAGAGAATAGATATAAGAAAGCTGATACCAACAGCACGGAGTTTATCAGCAAAACAAAATAATTCGAGATACTGTGACAATAACAATGAATTCGCTGAGAAATAATGTTAAGAATGAATCCTCATGCATTGAGTGCTTTAGATGTCCAAGACACCTCTTAATAAAGATTGTACGGGGATACCTAGAGATTGATTAATCTGATATAACTGTGAAAATATTGACCACATTGTAAAGTACTGTTCCCAGATTCATTGAAACGGACAAGTGGTGGGTCTTTTGCGTCAGTAGCCCCCCCCCCTCCGGTAAGACAACGAAGGCGAAGTAATGGCATCCTACAATAATAGAAGTAATGATGATTAATACAGTAATGACTTGCTCATCCTGCGTGTAGCACCACTTTAATTAATACCAAACTAATGGATGAATGTGGGAGGGGTAGCACTGTGACAGCAGTTGATGGGATGGGCATAACATGTAAATGAGCTTTACACGTAGAGATAAAAGTATATGGAGTGTGAATAAAAGTGAATGCGATTATAATAACTAACTTCATCGACGAGATCGACATCATAATTGAAAGGATTTTAACGAATGAGCGTCACTGGATTTGAAAATAAAGACGAGCGAGATGATATTCAGAAGAGGCAACGAGACCCCCTACATAGTAGGAGAAATTAGAAGGCGGGAATTATTTTCTATCTGTGGCAAATTTGTTGTGGGACCATCCAGTTGCTGGATGGCTACGGCTGGCATGTAGTTATGCGGAAAAAACGGAGTAGACAGGGAGGACATGGTTGATTTCAAAACCGCCAAAGTAATACAAGAGATGCAACATGCGTGGTCGTAGAGAATACGGATTTAGTGTTTTAAGATGCAGCAAGACTGAGAAAAAGAATGCTTCAAATCACAGTAAGGTGTCAGAATCAGGTACTGTTCTGAACTGCATCAATGTAGCTATAAATATCGGAAATAAATGCACATATGTATATGATAAACATTTTAGTATATATATTCATGCATAGATAAATTCAACCTTTCCACACGCACACGTGTAGATTCTGCTTAAAATAGGAAGGATTTTAGGACTTTTTTCATGTTCACGCGAATGTGATTTATAATCATTTTCTTCTACATTTTTCATATCTTTCTGCGTAAGTATACTTTGATAATTATGTTTCAGTTTGAAGAAATATGATATAATAAAATTATGGGGTGTTCGTTCGTGCCTGACCTCCATAGAATGAAAATATGTCACAAAGTTTAACAAGGTTTTTTTAATATAGATCCACAGTATATTGTGTTAAGTTTTTCAGTGTGAACAGGTATGGTATAATAAATTATGGGCCTTATCAATTTTATTTTTACTTTCATCATATTTTTCTTTGCTTTTGATACCCCCAAATTCGAAGCTATATCTTTACAACCCTTCCTTTTTCTTTTCATAACCTATCATACTTTCATAAATCAGAGTCCATTTTCTTTAGGCTGTCAACGACGGGTACTTTTGCTTGTGATTATATATATATATATATATATATATATATATAATCACATCAACGTGGCGTGGCATACCGCACCACACATCTCTACATAATGTTGTAGAATCTCATTTTCCAAAATATAATCGGAGTATTCCTATAGATGTACGATCATTTTATTTTAATAATATCGTTTAAATTCGTGACAACCAATATTTTTAATGGCGGCAATGTCGTTTTGAATCAAACGAGATGAAAGAGTGTTAAATTCTTAATATAAGATCAGAAAAAAAAGAAATTGTTATTGGCAATAAAAAGCTAGACATTAAACTGGAGTTAACCAGCAACTTCAAAACAATCGGAAAACAGAGATTTAATTCTGCGGCTTGAATCCGAAATCTTAAACGACAATAAAATGATTAGCATAAATAACAAATGACACTTTGCGCGTTCTCATTGAATAATGTAAGGTTTCTTGGTAGAATGGAATTTTAACGAATCGGCAAAAGTAGAATTAAATGTCTAACTTTCATTGGAAAAATGGTATAGGTAATGGGTTAAAGACGAGGCGATCAATAACACATGTTTGGAAAACATGCAACTGTAGGGAACAAAGGTGGGGGGGAGCGGACATGGGAATCAAAGGTTACTACTTAACAGACCGAGAAATGTTTTCGTATCGTTCAGAATTAGGATCTATACATATTAATAGGCAAGAACTACTCAGTTAGATCATTTAATACCGACCTTTAATATGTAACGCTCTTAGTACTATAGTTACATTCATACTAGTATCATTAAGGTTGTATTATTTGGAGATTATGCATTGCTAATAATTATAATGCTTCATCCGAATGTTTAAGTTTGATATCGTAATTGACGTGGGTACGTTCTATTGCATTTTATGGACCTGACGTGTAATATCAATGAACTGTTCTAACTATATAATGCTAATCTAGTTTTCAAGCGTTAAATTAAGGTTTTATGGCTGGCAATCAAAATAAACACTTCTGATTTTTATGAAAGAAACTGTAGAAAATAGGATTCCGTATACTGACTTATTTTCAGAAGCGTCCCGTATTTCAATAGCTTAGAAGTTAAGCCTTAGCAACCATAAACAGGGTTTTTAGTTGTTTTTCATCTTCTGACAGCAAAATCATTTTATACGTAAACAGTTTATCGAAATGATACATTGATAAAACGACATCAACTTTAGTTGGAATTTTCTTGTAAACAAACGTTGAAGAGTCGGTCTGTTGGTATGAAATGTTATTTTACACGAATTCTAAAAAAAAATATGTATTCATGCACTACTGCGAATTAGATAAATTCGTATGAAGTTTTCATCGATTTCATAGAAACGTTGGATGAAATAATGCAGGTAAATACTTTCATTAGTTTTACCCGTGAGTTATCTGTGTCCGCACAAAATGTGCATTACAAAAAATGAAACATATCTCTAATCCAACAAAATAGTGAACAAGTAATAATAAATAATATAGTTATCTTTTAATAACATATTACTACTTCATTATCGTCGGAAGTATATCAATAAAATCCTTACGGTCTGTATAAATTTAAATACAATTTAAAGTTTAAGCGATAAAAGCAAGTCTAAACAAGCTAACATTTTGTTTTGTTTTTTACTTTAAATTTGCAAGATCATCGCGTATCCTCAGGTATTTAAGCTCATGTAAACATAGTCCGATCATGTATTTTGGGTTTTCAAAGTTACAGCTAAATAGTAATGCATCAACCAAATCGATTTTTTATTATAGTCAGTCATGTTTTACTATTTAGTATTTGCCAGGGAACATTGTAATCCCAATTAATTGAAACATTTACATAGTTGTCCGGTCATATATATTTTCAGTAGCATACACTACGTGCGATTCATAGTTTTGTAGAAATCAAAATTTCGAAATGATGTCGCCATTCGTTGGGTACATAAAAAATTTACATACTTTACTTTATTTACATTAACACTAGGTTGTGAGAATTTAATTAAAACGCTTACTTTCTGTAAGATTACTTAATCACAATTTAGTAAATATTCTTTTTAACTAAATATTTGCACGCATAAAATTGCATTTAAATTTCTACTAGTCCACATCATTACAATTTGCGCAGTTTTACCATCATATAATAGAAAGTAAGGAAATAAATTCTTAATTGATACGACCAACACACATCTAAGTTTTCCCTCGTTTATTTTTTTAGAGTTCTGTTTGCATGAATTATGTTTCATTAAATCACATTAATGTTTTGTTACAAATAATATAATAAAAAACAAATATGCATTTATTCTCATTGTTTTTGTTTAAAATATGAAATATAAAAACTACATGTTTTGCCGTATTTAGTTTTAAAATGTGTAAATATAATTATTGAATACTTTAATCGGGATTCAACAATACGTATTGATATGTCTATAATGATATGTCTATAAATTCTTATTTATTTAATAATTTAATTTAAATATAAGGTTTATAATTTGATACGTAAGATTCAGTTATTACTATACATATAATAAGAGTTTCTTCATTTTATATTTCCCGATTCATGTTAGTACTTATGTTATTTTTCCCCCAGAAATATTTAAATAATATTCGTTTTATACGTTTTATTTTCGAATGTAATCGTATGCTAATTATTTCTAAAGTTGAACGGATTTTCTGTAATTATACATTTTCTTTGTGATTCATATTATTGTAGTACATTCTGTGTAAAATCATCATCATCTGAGCTTCAATGGTCCACTCTCGTCAAACTTTCACGAAAAACACTCGTCTAGCCAAAACCATTATCAATAATTTCCCCCACTCTTTATCTGTACCTAAACCTAAATGTAGATTCTATGAACCAAGCTTCTTTCTTAGAACTGAACGCCTGTGGAACTTTCTTCCGATTGCCTGCTTTCCAGCTGACTACGATCTGATTGTCTTCAAGTCCAACGTAAACAAGTTCTTGATGAATCGTCCTCCTAAGTAATCCAATTTACAAAATCCGCACTACTTATGTTTACTACGCTATAATCACAATGACTAATGTATATCCATTAACCCTTATCCTCGAGTGGCCTTCGGGCCTTGATAAGTGGTGATTCCTTTGTAAAACATGAAGGGATGAAGGGACAATTACTTTTTGTTTCACAATAAGTTGGTATTATGCTTATTATCAGTTGGAGATATGATAGTATTAGAATTTAGGAAAACTCGTCCCAGGAAAACTCGTCTCGGGAAAACTCGTCTCGGGAAAACTCGTCTCCGGAAAACTCGTCTCGGGAAAACTCGTCCCCTTTCGCTAGGTAGGAAAACTGGTCCCGTATTGAATAAATATCGATTGAAAACACATTTTATGATCGTTCTTGAAGGAGATATTGCTTTTTAAAATAGACTATAGCCCCCCCCCATAATATTTTAAAAAAATATTTTTATTTGTTTAATGTTTTTTTTTGTTTTTTTTTTCTACCTACCTGGCTAAGTTCTTAGTGGTTTCACTTATTTTAAAGCGTTTATTATGTTCATACAAAGTTAATTAAAAAAAATTTTTGTTCTTATTTTAACGATGTTTTTTGGAGTCATAAAAACAATAATAAAAAAAAACAAAACAAAAAAATTAAAAATTGGGAGCGTTACTTTTTTGTTTTGGTTTTTTAATTATGATAGTTTTTTGTTGTTATGTTTTCGTTTTCTCTCATACCAAATGCAATGCACTCATGCGTTATTTAAAATTATAATTCTATCAATTATCAACATTTATTGTCGTCTTGTCAAATTTTGCAAAAATTAACTAATAAATCAAAAGCGAAATATTTTTTTGGCGCGAGAGATGCCATGTGCTAACAATCTCTCGTTAACTCATTTTTAATTTTTTTAATTTTTACTTCAAAATTCTAAAATCAATCATTAAGAGAAAAAGTAATCACTAAATAAATTTATTAATCAATTTTATTGAAAACTCCGCTATCGTTTATCAAGAATCTTTTTAATTTCATTTTTTGTTGGTTGTTTTTCCGAGGGAGATATAACCCCCCCCCTCTCTAAATTATATTTAAAAAAATATTAAAATTTTGGTTTGTATTACTGTACACATAGATTCGAAAAATAATAAACTAGACAAAATACTGTTAGAAATTCGCTCAATATATATTACCGTGACATAGGTTGACATATATTCGGTGTTTTTTTTAATAGTATTTTGTCTAGTTTATTATTTATAACACCTATTCCCGAACTTACTGTGTTTAAGAGAGAGTCGGCCGCTATTTTGAATTGTCCAATACATCGGTAAACACTGTATGTTTTTCGAGCTGAATAAACATGTTACATTGAATAAAAACACGAAAAATATATCCAGTTTGGTAGGAAAGTAACTTATCTTGCCTTTGATAACATTTATTTGTTATATATTTGTTTTTTGACAATTTTTTCGAATCTATGTGTACAGTAATACAAACCCAAATCGATTTTACCCTTTTATAACAACAGTAAATAAGTAAATTCTTTTTATATTAATATAAAAAAATATGCGGTCTCGTTTATGAACATAATAAACGCTTTAAAATAAGTGAAACCACTAAGAACTTAGCCAGTTAGGTAGAAAACGGACACTTAGAAAATCGATTTTATTTAAAAAAAAAAACAAAAAACATCAAACAAGTAAAAAAAAATTTTTTTAATATTATGGGGGGGGCGGGCTATAGTCTATTTTAAAAAAACAATTTCTCCTTCAAGAACGATCATAAAATGTGTTTTCAATCGATATTTATTCAATAAGGGACCAGTTTTCCTACCTAGCGAAAGGGGACGAGTTTTCCCGAGACGAGTTTTCCCGAGACGAGTTTTCCCGAGACGAGTTTTCCCGAGACGAGTTTTCCCGGGACGAGTTTTCCGGGCACCTAGTATTATCATTAGTATTGCTACTTGCTTCGATGGAGCTCAAGACAAAATTAGCCCGAATTAGTCCCATTAATATCAATATACTCATACTTTTTTATGTAGTCAACGTGGAATTGATTTTTTATAAATTTATAAAATGTAACAAAAAATAAAGATGGTAGTATGGTATTATAGGCTGAGCGAAACCCGACATTAAGTTTATCATTCGATTTCGGCCAACGTGTTACTGCCCTAATAACATATACATATAGAAGCAAATGGTATATAAAAAAAGCACGGATTTTTTTTGTTTGATTATTTTCATTTTTACCTTTTCCAATCTCCGAACTTTTCCTTTTATATTTTTATCAAAGTTGTATAAGTTGGATTCATATGTCTGTTTTTTGCGTAGCGAGTGCTTTCGAATGGAACATTTCCGTCATCCTCAGGAAGATTATTTCATTTAAGGTTCTTAAATTTTCATTGTTTAAAAATTATGTTTGGTGTTACATGTGTTAAAATTTATATTTTTTGTCATTGTTACGCGTTAGGATGGTTAATTAAACTGATGGACAATTTTTAACAGGGAGAGTAATAGTATTTACATTGTGTTAAATTACATTTACATGCTTTTTATACATATTATTTAGAATTTATGAACCTAAGCATTTTAAAATTTTCCGACTGCGTTCATAATTTATATTGTTCATTTGAGAGTGTATCGCTTTTATGCATAACGCTTCCGATATTTTTAGTCTATTTACATTAGTATCGCTGTGTAGAACCTTGGTATTTTCGACTATGATTATTCGGAATTTGGAATAATGGCAGCCATGCATTTTAAGTGCTGAGATATTGAGCTGGAGTCGGAGAGGTGGAGGGTTATTCTTCGTGAAAACGTTGGTAGTGTGGCCAATGTAGTAAGCAGTGTTAGAGATATAATAGATAATAAAATTGATTTTTGTTATTGTTGGAGACGTATCTGCGAATTATATTTTTGAGAACATTTTCATCAGTTTTTGAGTTTTTGTGTAGCTGATTGCGGTAAAATATGTTAACCAGTTGAAGGTTATTTTCTTGTTGAATATTAGCTTGATTTAAGTTACTTATAGTTAGTTTAATTTCTTTATGAACAAGAAAGTGTGTAAACTGGTTCTTTATTAGGACTTGTTTTATATTTTTTAGTTCGCTGAAGAATTTTTTGTTTGTTTGAAGAAATCAAATTCGCGCGATGTATGAGATTTTTAATTATTGTTTTATTATTGTTAGTAGAAGCGATACTTATAAAAAAAAAACTACAGCCGTTTTTAAACCGGATCTCATTTAATACTGGGACAAATATACTAACAGTGTTTAATAGCTAACTAGAAACTCAATAAATAAACTATGTAATGAGAAAATTGAAATTAAAGAAATAAAATAAATATAATTCGCCCCCAACCTCCTGCATCTACTTTTATAGCCAATTAAAAAAATATAATTATACTAAGCCTCAAAGAAAAAGAAAAACAAAACGAAAACAACAATCGCTCCTGACGATAATCGGATGCACTGATAGAAAGCGCTCGAGAAGAATATGACTGAACAACAACCTTTGGGCGTCATTCTGTATAAGATACCTACTGAAGTAAAAAAAAACGCCCGGCAAATTAAAAAAAACTATCTATGAAGATCGGAAAAATAATAACTCCGTCGTGTTCAACCAGATGTGGCTGAATAATAACCTGCTTCCAATATATATATATATATATATATATATATATATATATATATATATATATATATATATATATATATCGTTCGACTGGTATTAATCGTGACCCCCTGCACTGAAGATTCCCGAAAGGATGAAACACTAGTGTCTGTAGGTATTTAATAATTATTATAGTAAAAAAATAATTATATATATATTGTCACGGGAAAATCGAGCACAATGCAGAAGTGATCATTTCCCCTCCTCTCTTTTTAAGTCCATTTTCGGTGTCTGTCGGTCAAACATCCCCACCTCATTCCATTGCTATCGAGACATTCAGCAAAGAAATATCTACGCGTTAACTGTAGAAGAAAGTGAGTTAGACACCCCACCCTCATTCTCTTACTAAGTCATTCCTCAAAAACACGCGCCAAGGTCACGACGAGAATCCATCCAGACACCCCACCTCGACCCCAAAACGAAGCAGCGTGGGGGGGAAAAAGAAGAAGAGAAAAAGAAAAAGCATTTTTGACGGGAGTGACGTCGTGGACAAAAAGGCAGTTTTCAAAAAGAAATGGAGCTGGTCTGGTCACATCGTCGAACGAATGTCGATAATAAAAATGCGACAGACACCAGCCAACATGATTCGCTTAATAACTTGGAAATTCACTCGATTTAATCCTCATTGCTGGAGCCGAAAAGGGGATACAGACAAACTATGAAAACACCTTGGCTCAAAAACATCGAGAGGAGACATATCCTCGAGTGGAACAGACGGGTCGAATAGCAGCAACGCGACTTACGCGGTGAAATGGCGTTTCTCTTAACTGAACCTTATCCCTGGGGCCGAAAAAGGAATTCATCAGAACTGCGAAATCACCTTGGTTCGAGACAGGGGAAAGATACAACCGAACGGCGGTAGTTGAGAAAACAAGCAAGAAGGAAATATGATGGAAGACGAGTGAATAAGCGAACTTCGAAGGATGACGCTCGTGCGTCGGCGAAATGGAACTGCCTCACTTTATAACATACCCAATCATTGGTTGAATGCGTGTCCTCGCAGTTAAGTACTATTCAATACCCCCCATCTCACAAATGTCGACTTGTACTGAACTGTTTTTATTTTTATTTTGAAAGATTTCTACTGCCTCAAATAACCTAACCATTTTCCATACAAAAACCATTTTCCATACAAAAATCATTTTCCATACAAAAACCATTTTCCATACAAAAACCATTTTCCATACAAAAACAGAACAGATAAAAAGAAAAGGGGAGGAAAGAAAAGAGACCATACTCATTTGAACAGTTTTCTTACGTGTTGCCCCCTTCCTTTTTTGACCCGTTGAACACTGTCTGCATGTTTTCTCATCATTATTTTTCTTTTAATATTTTGTCTTGATTGTTGTATTTTTAACGCACAATAAATGACATGCGTATAATATATATACACCCGTGTTGTTCCGTTATTCATTTCCTGGTATTTCGTCAACCGTAAATCTTATATAAAAACATTCCACGATGAAAGTACTGTCCAGAACCTGGGTAAGTGCTACTCGGTTGTAACAATTTTCAGCCGGCACGTACATCAATTATTTTATTTTATTTTACGATACGTTTTGGGGATAAATTCCCCTTTTGGGATTTTCCAACCGGGACGTATAGTCACAATATATATATATAAAGTAATGTGATTGATAATTTAAAATTTAAAAATCAAATTATAATTAAATTAAAAATCCGTTTCATAAGAAGGAACAATAACAAAATCTTATGAAACGGATTTTTAATTTAATTATAATTTGATTTTTAAATTTTAAATTATCAATCACATTACTTAATATTGAATTAGCTCTAGGACATTTAACTATCGAGCTTATTATATATCTAAATTACAACGAGCACTTTCTATTTCCTGTATTTTAATTAAGCTAGTAATTTCACTGTTACATTAAAATACACTCAGCTCTTTAGACTATTGTTCTAATCTTCTTTAAATATATATATATATATATATATATATATATATATATATATATATATATATTCTATGTACAGTTGCATTGTTTTTAATCATAAGTTATTTTTAGTAATTATTAACTCGTTTTTTTTTCTAGTACTGTATCTTCTTTATATTTGCATTTCTTATTTTCCCTTTTGTTTCCAAAATGTATTGGATTCCTGTATTCTATTGCTTAGCGTTACGTTGTTTTTACAGTAAATTTTTACTGTTCAATTAGTGTGTTCATTTTCCAAATAATTTTTAAAATATATTTGTGACGTTTCATATGTAAATCTAGGACGTAATTTAATAAAAATATAAACTCCGATAAAAGAACTAGAACGAGAAAATGCTCATGATGTTGCAAAGCAATTTCACTTCTTTTATTACGCGGTTTGTGAAAATGGATTCCAATCGCATTGGCAGGTTAAGTGAGGATTGTTTTCAGACAAAATATTTTCGCAATGCAGACAGAATGAAGGCTGATTCATTGTCTGTAAAACTTTGGAGTCTAACGTTTTGGCGTTAGATAGACGCTTTTATCAAACAAAACTGTCTAGCACATTTAAATGCTTTTGGTTGAAGGATAAAATGTTTGCTCGCTTCGAACAAGCATGGGAATAACATAAAACAAACATGAGAATAACATAAAACAAACATGAGAATAACATAAAACAAACATGAGAATAACATAAAGCTCCCATTAAATTCGAAATGTTTTTTATTCTTATTGTTGACTGCAAGATAAAATAGAGTACGAGTAATTTGTCTTATATCCAAGACTTCGTTAAAGATTGTCTTTTTTTTCTCATAATCTGAGTATTTCTTTTAATGTATTGCATCTGGTCAACGGTACTCATGAAGATGAGTAAATTTTGGTTTATCTATACCGAAGGAAAAAGTTTTTAAAAAATATATTTGACGATATCTTCGCTAAATAATTTTTTAATTTCTTGCCAATCATCGTGCTAATTTCTTGCTAACAGTCGCGCTAATTTCTTGCCAACCATTCTGTTAATTTCTGGGTAAGTACTGTGTTACTTTCTTATTAACAATCGTGCTAAGTTCTTGCTAATCATCGTACTAAATTCATGCTAACCAACATGTTAATTTCTTGCTAACAATCGTGCTAATTTCTTGCTAACCATTATGTTAATTTCTTGCTAACAATTATGTTAATTTCCTACTTATCATTGTGCTAATTTTTTGCTAACTATCATGAAAATTTCTTGCAAACCATCGTGCTAATTTCTTGCTAACTATCGTGCTAATTTCTTGCTAACTATTGCTAATTTCTTGCTAACTATCGTTCTATTTTTTTTACTAAATATCGTGTTAATTTCGTGTTAATTATCATAATAAGTTCTTGCTACACATCGTCCTAAATTTTTGCAAACTATTGTACTAAGTGTTTGCGAAATATCGTATTATTTTTGTTAACTATCGTGCCAATTTCTTGCTAACCATCGTGGTAATTTCCTACGAACCATCATGCTAACTTCTGGCTAACCATCATGTTAATTTCTTGCTTACCCTCGTGCAAATTGCTTGCAAACTATCGTGCTAATTTCTTGCTACCTATCGTGCTAATATCTCGCTAACCATCCTGCTAATTTCTTGCTGAATATTGTGTAATTCTTTTAACTATCGTGATAATTTATTGCTGACTATCGTGTTAATTTCTTGCAAACTATTGTGTTAATTTCTTGCTGATCATCATGATAATTTCTTGCTAACTATCGTGATAATATCTTGCTACATATCGTTCTAATTCCTTGCTAATCGTCGGGTTAATTTCTTGATATTTATCGTTGGGAATTCCTTGTTAACTAACGTGATAATTTCTTGCAAAATATTGTGTTAATTTCTCGTTAACTATCGTTCTCAGTTCTTGCTAACCACAGTGCTAATTTCTTGTTTACCATCGTACTAATTTATTGCTAACTATCGTACTAATCTATTGCTAACCATCGTGCTAATTTATTGCTAACCATCGTGCTAATTTATTGCCAACCATCGTACTAACCTATTGCTAACCATCGTGCTAATCTATTGCTAACCATCGTGCTAATTTATTGCCAACCATCGTGCTAATCTATTGCTAACCATCGTGCTAATCTATTGCTAACCATCGTGCTAATCTATTGCTAACCATCGTACTAATTTATTGCTAACCATCGTGCTAATCTATTGCTAACCATCGTGCTAATCTATTGCTAACCATCGTACTAATCTATTGCTAACCATCGTGCTAATCTATTGCTAACCATCGTGCTAATTTATTGCTAACCATCGTGCTAATTTATTGCCAAATATCGTGTTACTTTCTTATTAACTATCGTGCTAATGTCGTGCTACACATCGTACACATTTGTTGCTAACCATTGTACTAATTTCTAGGTAATTATCATGTGAATTTTTTGTTAACTATCTTAATAATTTCTTGCTAACTATCGTGTTAATTTCTTGCTAAAGGTCGTGCTGATTTCTTGTTAACTATTGTGCTAATTTCAATCTAACCATCGTGCTAATTTGTTGTAAACTATCGTGCTAATTTCTTGCAAATCACTATGCTAATTTCCTGATAACCATCGTGCTAATTTCTTGCTAACTTCTAGTTCCAGCGTTATAACATAAATATTTTTGTAGTTCGAAACGTTTGCATGGCATAATTTCAGCATTATTTTATACAATATAGAGACGTAAGTTCAAGATAAGACTTTGGCGTATCCTTATGTTATGAGGCGATTGAATACAGTTTTCTGTCTTACTTACGTTCTGGTTTGCATAATTAATTGTTGCTATTTCATATTAAATATGTACTCCTTTTTGTTACATTATTTTTGCAATATAATATAAGTCTTATCTGAATATCAACGATAGTATTTAGTTCAAATAGCCAAAGAACTATTGACTTTCTATTCAGTCAGTGCTATGAATCAAGAAATGAGTATTTTGCGTTTAAACTTAAAGATTTTTTCTAAAAGCAATGTCTGTTATCCTTATTCCACTCGAATAAATCAGAGGGGATGATAAACTGGATTGTTATGATGATTGAACTTATGCATTCATTGCTTGAAAGTTTTATCATCGTCAGAAGCAGAGATGCGCCATTGAATGACTCGATGAAGGAAAAATTAAACCGATCAAAATTCACCGGCGTATGTTGAACGTTTACGATTGATGTCAGCACATTAAGTAGATGGGTGTGTCGATTTCAGGAATGACAGATATGGGAGCGACAAAGCGCGCTCCGAACTTTTACAACCGAAGCATCAAAACATGCTGGCAAAAGTGCATTCAGCATGGTGGTGACTATGTAGAAAAATAGATTTTGGACCACAAAAAGTTGCTCGTTTTAGCGGTACTGCTCTCGTCTTTGTAATCTTTCAATGTGTTACTTTTTAAAGCTAAAATAGCTTTTACTTTCAAAACCACTATCGCATACTTATATGTTTATCATCCATTTCCCACACTTAAATAGAAATTCTGTTGATTATTTATACATTATTAAAATTGTCCACGAGGACACGGGGTGTAACAGATAAAATAACAATTCAGTTGTAAATCACAATTTTCTGGGGGTCGAAGGTTCAATAATCAGTGTAAGCGATAGTCAGAATACAATTGCGCATTATTTAGGATTTTCACCCGACGGTCGTAGTTGACGGACCAAAGTATATGGATTAAATAAAATGGTTCAGTTGGAAATTTCGTGCAGATTACCGAGTTCAACGAAAAATTTCCCGAATTCCACAAGATATATCTGCTGAATGTCAGATGTTATATCGGTCGAAACGTTGTAAAAATAACAATTAATATGAGAACAGTAGTCAAAATAATTAAAAGAATACAAATAGAGAAATAATTCTACATTTAGATGATCCCTCGTCTATTTTTCAACCTAATACAATGTTTAATGACACCAGATTATGGATTTATTTTATTGCATGAATTTGTAGCATTGAACCCAAAGCGGGCTGGGTGAGAATATGAATTTAAGAATAACTGAAGGTTTTACTTTTGGTTTAATCAAAACAAAACTATCATGAAAATATCTCAAGACAAATCTAGCAAGTTTAACCGTAACAAGACGCATTATAACATCAATAACAACGGGAGAACCGTTTTGGACTGTCATTCCAAATGCATGTCGATATTGAACTGCTATAATAAACGTTGATTACCAAAGCCAATGCGATATTTTCTCAGATTATGATTATTAAGTTTATTTCCTATGTGCTTGTGCATGAATTAAAGTCAAATAATTGTATTTCAAGTTTCAATTTTTTAAATCAATTTTCAACAACATTTAAATACCACTGATATGAGAGTCAAAATCAAATATTCCAAAATATTAAAATATATGCAAATCTAGGGTCTTTATATAAGTGCGTCCATCCAGCTTAAATTCGTTGAATTCACCTTGTTCGGAAATTTTCGTGATTTATATTACTTGGATGACATCATCATCATGCGTGGTTCAGGTGTCGTTTTGTTTTGAAAAAGGGGATGCTTACCAGCTCATGTGGAATAAAATACAAATTATAAAGAACTACATCTCTCTCTCGCTCTCTCGCTCTCTCTCTCTCTTTCTCTTTCTCTCTCACACCCCACACCACTTGACCGATCATGATGAAGCCCGGGATGATTAGTGTCCCCGACCTAGGGATTTTGCACACCATTTTCCAGGTTAAGGCCAAAGGTCAAAATCATAACTTCTCTCTCTCTCTCTCTCTCTCTCTATATATATATATATATATATATATATATATATATATATATATATATATATATATATATATACTAGTCTGAGTTCTGAGTTCCCGGCGTTTCCCGGGTGTTTAGAGGTGTGTATTGAGCAAAATAAAAAGTGATAGTAGGCAGGCAGGCAAGCTCGAAGTTCTACCGCTAAGGAGGAAAAGAACGTGAAAAAATATGACGTATTTGCCGTTGCGTCCATCGCCAAACCGGAAGTGGCAAAAGCTTGAATTAAGGCTAGTCAATCAAAAAGAGGGGGAAAAGCAACCCTTCCTTGTATAAAAGTGACCAGTTGAGGGCGAAGGAATTAATGTTCTTAGCCAATTATTCGATATTTGTCGTCCGATAAGTCGTGCTTCAAAACGATATAGATCTTGTAAAAATGTGTTTCCTCTGTCGAAGGTTTTAGGTAGATATACATACATACATGCATACATACATTTAAACAGACAGGTGAGATTTATATTATAGAATACTCTCCAACAGCCCACACCATTGGAGCGATCATTACCAAATTTGACATGATGATGGTCTCGAACCTACCGATATTGCACACCATTTTTCAAGGTCGAAGTTCATATTTAGTTCGGCTCTTCATAAACTCCCACACCTAGGAATGGTGCACACCAAGTAGGTGTTCGTCACCATACCGTAGGCTGCCACCATGATCCCGGTCAACTTCTTTGTGAATTTTAATTAAATCACCCTCCTCCAGCTATCTCCTCCATCAATTAAACAAATGTGACCCATTGTAATTCTGTTTAAATGTTTCAATTTTATGTGTAACAATATAAGTGTCATCTTTGATATAATCTATTTGCTTTAAAATTCATAGTTGGATTTCAGCCACTTCAGGAGACTGTTAAAAAATATTTCAACGCCTTAGGAAATAGTTGCTCTTACAACATCCATTTACTGCAAGGTGCTCGCAAAGCGGGTATCCGAGTGTGGAGCAAAGTTTTGCGCAAAGTGCAGGTATCTTTGCAAGTTATATACTAAGACGTTCTCAAAAGTTTGTTTATGTCCTAGGTTTTTCAAATATTATCAGTCAAACTAGCATAAATGTTAATTAAATATGGCAACCATTCATAAAACAAAAGAATTTGAAAAATCTAAATGCTACTTTAATAAGAACGTTCATGTGAAGTCCACGCAATTACTTATTTAAAATGTTTGCTTGCCACGCTTAATACAACAGAGTGAGGCGACAGAGCAATGGCCTGGACCAATCATATTCAAACTCTCTCTTTTTATCATAATCTTCATCGGCACTAGGATTTACACTCAAGTAAAAGTTAACTTAAGGCTTAGGTCATCATAAGACAGTTGCATGCTACATGCTTCATCAAAATACTTGTACCACTCGTCATGTGATATGTCGCTTCATTTTTATTATTATGATTATTCTCAGAACGTTTCAGCCGATGTAACATCCAATTTCCCAAACGAATCTGTATGATGAACACGCAAATCTGTATGGAATGTACTAATCTACTGAGGCAGCTTGTTCTCGTTCCGTCAACCGTGGTGGAGTAATTCGTAAGATCACGTAGCACAACAGATAAAAGTGCTAGGTAACAATCAGTTCTAAGTGACAATTTTAAGGATGTTGTATATCCAGTCCGCAGTATGGATGATTCTCAGAATACAATAAAGTATCACTTAAAGACTTTGACTCGGTTGTTGATTAAATAAAAGTCAAAATTATTTTTTTTTTTAAATTCAAAATTATGTATAAATTTCCGAACTCAATATACATGTTCCCCAGTGCAACCAGATACACATACACAAACAGTACGAGGTTACAGCGGCCGGAATGCTTGGGGGATAATATTTAAGATGTGAACTGTAGTGCGAATAATCCAAATGATACAATTTATTAATCTCCATCTAAAACATTTTGAAACAATAATCGTCATATTTAAATATAGATCAATGGATAAGGTCGGAAAGAAAGGCTGCTGGAACGTAGTCCAACAATTAAAAAAATGATAACAACAATACGAGGAAAATCATTGCACATAATCCCGCATCCTAAAAGTCAATCTAAAAATGTCACCGAGTTGCTATAAATAATCTGTTATAAAGTGACAAATTAATGCCACTTTGTTTTGAGCTTCTCGTCCCATTAATACTTTTTTGTATATTTAATCCACGGTAGAGTTTTTAAAGCCGGATTTTTGTAAATGTGTTTGTTTTGTTTTTATTGGAAGGAGAGTTTCATCTCAGTTTAAAAACGCGTGCACGTCACTTTTGCTCATAGCGATTTGGCGTAATCATTTTAAAAGTTCGCATTGTCAATATGGACGAAGGGATCAGCATATTCCGCATTTTCTCATGTCACGCCTTTGAATGCTGTTTTATGTGAAGAAAGAATACATAATTTCTGGTAACTAAAAGAAACAAAAAATATTCACCATTTTAAACTAGAGAAAATGCATTCAAATATCTGATTTTCACGAACAAACCTCATAGAAATTCCGATCTGTCAAAATGCTGTTTTTCTTTATTTGATAATTCACTTGAAATGCATAACGTTATGCTGTCTATCACATCTTGACTGAAGATGTTCGTTGTTTTTACTTAAATCCGTCCAAATTTCTGCTTGTTATTTGAATAACAATGTTCCCTCGTTTATGTTGATATCGAAAGTGGATGATGATGAAGTTGCTTTTCTACAGCTTTTATGTTTGTTTTTATTTGATCAAATCTTGTAAATGAATCAATTATCTCTTCAACATCAATTCTTTTTTCTTTGACTGAACATCTTTGAATTCTCACTTCTTAACTTCATTAATTGTACTCTTCCTTTTCTTTCTCTCATTTTACATTATTTTAAAGGCCATTAACTTGCATAGCTATTTTGCTCAAATTATAGCACGACCTAAGTCGGAAGCGAACTTCATCGCTATTCAACATATTTGCAGATATTGGCTCGAACAAAAAAGTCCTTCGAATCGGGATTTTTTATATAAATGTTCACAGATTGCTTAGTACAATTCGGAAATGTCAAACAAAATTAATTAAATGAAATTTATAGCTTAAAATGAGAAAATGCTTGCACAATTTCAGTATAGACAAAAAGAATTGGTTTTCGTTCGTGCAAATGTGTTTTAATGAAACACTAGGGACGCATTGAATGAATGTATGAACTTAATTAAAAACAACATATTCGAAACGTTGTTAAATACATTAAATTCACTTTTTGCTAAACTTTTTGAATTGTTTGAGAGAATAATAGAAACTTGAAACAATAGTAATATTTACGCTCATAATTAAAACAAGTAAACCTTGGCGACGATTTAAATACAAAATATTTTGTTAATTATTTTAAAATATTTTGAAGATCCCTTCAAAATAATTGCATTTTATGATCATCATGCTAACTAAAGAGGATTTTATCGCACGTTATGTCCAAGCTCTGTCTTTATCTTCTTCAGAGGATAATGACGACAGTTTTCTATTGTTTATTTTTCGGTAATAACTATTTATTATACGTATTCTTGTCTGATAAAATATATTTAAAATTAACCTACAGATTATGCCATTATTAAATGTTATTTTTCTAATGTGAAATTGAATAAAATATTAGTTCGTAATAACATTGACAGTGTAGTCTGGCAAGTAAATTCGACGCCATGATTGTAAGTTGGAATATGTTGGTTTTATTTTATGTTCAAATTAGCTATTCATTTAATGTATTCTTATAAGATCCCTCTTATTCCCAGGCGAATTATATTGCTTGAAAATTGGATTAGATTGGATTTATATATGGCATTATATACTTTACTGAACTCAACGAAAACTAAATAATGGTATTTCATTACAACCACGCCCGCGTAACAAAAGTGAATTTCGTACAAAATGTTTCCATTCAACTTATAAATTGAAATTCAAATAAAACAATATAACTGTGTCAGTTTAAAAATATGTCTTTTAAGAAACGTGTTTTACTATTTTTATCATGTTAAATCTATTAATTGTATAAAGAGTTTTAGAATGGAGTTAGTAATGTAAAATATGCTCGATTCTTTGTAGATCAATAATTTATACGCATTAAAAAAGTAGTCTAGTTTAATACACTTTTAGTAATTTGAAACTTTAGCAACATTTTTACAGTTTAAAAAAGATTGCTAAAATTTCTATAGAATTTTCAGCCCTCGTTCAGTAATGAATTAGCTTAATACTTAGCAAGCTTATTTTTCTTTTTGGAAAATTTCCTTCACTGTTAACACTTAATTTGTTTATTGAAATTTACACAGAAAACAAGTTTTCTAATAACAGTTCTTTGAATTTAAGGAGAAATATATTGCCATAAAATAGTGTATGTATTCAGTAAAGTTGTGCAATGGAACATATCATCTGAATTAGAAAAAAAATATTATTGTTATTAAAGAATTGACTCTGGCCATATTTTACAATTTTTTATTAATAGAACAAAATTAAGTACGTATGGTTAAATAAATTCAGTTTTGAATTTATAACACGATTATTAGATATACTCGACATTATACAGAAATGAATTAGCATGTATGTATATTCTTTCTTCGTCATAAATTTCGTATCAGTATTTACATTCTGATATGGATATTTCTATAATGTTTAACTTTCACGTCATAAATATTTTTTCTGAACACATTGGATTCCGTGTGAAATTCTCCCCGAAGACTCAGTGTTTTTGTTTTGTTTTCTTTTCTTTTTATATGTTTTTGTTTCAGTTGGATAGAAAGACAGATTAAAGGATAGGCAGAACCATTACCGATAAATTTTAAATACTTTGGAGTGCGTAAAATATCATTTAATGCAGAAAAAGTATTTAACCATAGCAAGTACTTTAAATATTTCCAAAAATAAATGTCATTTAAATTAAAATGATTTTTTCAGTAGTTTATCCAAATAAAAATATTTTATTTTATGAATGTCACTAGAAAATATTTTTGCTACTGTTGGAACTTTATTTACTTTTGTTTATAAACAATATTGAAGCATAAATTTTAACTTAGATTTTATTTTTCCGCAATTAAAAACTGAATTTTTGTCTAACTCATAGAGAAGCAAGTAAATAGCAACTTTAAAAAAATAAATAACCAATACAAAAACAACAGTTACTAACGAAAAGTTTCTGATTTTATGATTAACATAAAAATACCAGACATTTAGTGATACAATACTAGAACTAACCCGTCGTACACTTAATTCGACTTAGAGGTTTGTATCACTCTACGTTAATTAATTTAAATGTATAATCTCTGCGTGCAAATATATATACATGCACACATACCTAACTTTATATAGAGATTGTAATCTCACGAGAATTAATAGTATTTTATATACTATGCAAACATATTTAAAACACAATTATATCTAAATAAAATCAATGTAGTTAAATCGAAATTGTGCAATTCTATAAGATCATGTCTGACTAACCTCATTTTGCAGGATTTCAGAAAGTAGTTGTTTCTAATGGAACATATCAACTTAATTTCACGAGTCCTTTATTTTTTCTATATCTAAAAGATGCTAAATGGTAAACAACGCACCCTCCAAACTCACGAACCTAAAATTCAAGTTTCTTGTAAGTATTGGTGTATGTACATATATACATATATATATATATGTGTGTGTGTGTGTGTGTGTGTGTGTGTGTGTGTTGAATAATAAAATTTTATGACATGAAACAGATCGTAAATTAGACGAAACCTTTGTAATATGCCATTTACCTTGTAATTAATTCATGTCTCTCGGTCATACACGCCAATTTTGTATGCTTGTTAAGATATGTGTTTATTATTTCTATCCATAATAAATCATTTGCCGAAAGCTTTTTACGTTTTCTTCTCTTTCTTTTACGAGTACCAATTTACTAGAATTATATTTTAAATCTCGGCAATGAAAATGACAGAGCTTATTCTGGACATCTGTGTGAAATTCTTGTGCATTATGTGAACACTTTTACCTCGTAAAACATATATATTTAATAACAGATGTTACTTAATAATATATAGTTTTGGATGTATGTCGAGCGGTGCACATTTTATTAGATATTTTATAAATTTAGTAAAAAGCTTTACCTAAAATAATTGCTGATCCCAATTTGTTTGTTCGCGTAAGTAAAACTAGTTTTCATCTGGGTTAAATACGATAACAATTTATATTGAGAAATTACTTTCTTTCCATGAAGTACAATCTTATAAGTATTATACAATAAAAATAAATATTATATTCATGCAGTATCACGTAGTTTTGCGCGCCTTTTTGCTAGATATTCCTTTACATAAGAAAATATGTGGGCCTACTTACATTATTTTGAAAATTTACCGTTGGTGTTTTGAATTGCGTATTCTTGTAGAATTACCTGACAAAGTTTAGTAGGATATTTCGTAGAATTTAGATATTCACGAGACCATCAAATAGGATCACAAGATTTAAGGAAATCCCTGAGGGAATCGGAAAAATCCCATCCAGAGAGCTATATACACATAATTTCCAAGTTGGGCCTTATCATTGGCAAATAACATAACAGTCAAACCAAACAAAATGGTAATCGCCAACAAATAAAAATAATATACGAAAAAATATTTGAAAGAAATATAGCATACAACCGCTGGGATTATTTCTTGCTTCCTTAGCGATTTTTAAAAAAAAATTTTTACACAGTGATCATCACTTATCAAGGCCCGGAATGCACTCAAGGATAAGGGTTATTGCATGCACATTACGTTAGTGTTGAGATTTGATGAAGTGTTTACTTAAGGGGGCGGTTCATTAGGAATTTGTTAACATTGGACTTGAAGACATCCAAGTTGTAGTCGGTGGGAAGCAGGCAGACGGAACAGAGTTCCACAGGCGTGCAGTTCTAAGAAAGAAGCTTTGTTCATGGAATCCGCGTTTTGATTTAGGCACAGATATAGAGTGGGGGAAAATTTTCACAGATAGACGGGTCTGGAAAACTAGCCAATGTTGTATATTCCAACAAACTAGAACAGAATTAGAATTACATGACTAAATACACACATAAATATATGTTACGTAACGTGAAATTAAATATCGTATCTTTTGAATATTCACACAGCGTTTGTAACATTTGTTGGTGGAAGGGAAGGATAAACATAAATTATCAAATAGAGATTTTGTTTACGATTAGAAATATTTGTCCACCTTCCTTACCCTTACGCACCTGCATACGCATACATCTCTCCCGTCTCTCTCTCTCTCTCTCTCTCTCTCTACTCTCTCTCTCTCTCTCTATATATATACTATTTTATTCAATTTAGGTAAATAAAATTAAAATTGATTTCAACCAATTGTAATTATGTTTACCTAAATTTAATCAAATAATATTTTATTTTTATTGATCACTCTCAATAATTCCTTTTTATTTACTTTTGGAATATATATATATATATATATATATATATATATATATATATATATATATATATATATATCAGCTTGAGAAGTCATCTGTTATAAGTATGCATAAACACGGATAACTATTAATGGCATTATTTTTATGCATTAAAATATGAAAAAAATTAAATTAATTTATAATCGGTTTAAAATTTAAGCATTTTATTTATTTAGGAATTTCATGTTGAAATCTATTTGCGTAAATAGAGCCGAAAACATATCTTTACTTTTTCATATTAAACTCTTTTTGCTTGTACTCATGTGTCAAAGCTTCTCAAGGCTTAAAGGCCCTCGAGGCTAAAAATGAATAAAATCATCAGTTGGACGATGGATGAAATCATTAGAAACTATAGATGAAATGGAGTAGTATCTTAAGAGGAGAGCTCGAAAAAAAAATTGCTAACGTTAGATAACGTTGTAGTCAGCTGGAAAGCTGCCCTGGGGTATTGTGTTTCAGAAATGGAAAGTTTTTGTAAATAAATTTCGTTCATGGAAACTGTGTTTAATTTTATATAGGCTTAAAAAATAAAATCCTTTACAGTGGTTGTAGCTAGAAAAGTTTTAGATTAGAAAGATTAGAGTTTAGTCGATCAATTATCATGAAAATAACGATGGCGTGGAGAAAGACTTGCAATGTCTCTTCTCTGGGAAAGATGATTCGGGAAAGAGAAGAGGTCATCTCTACTAAATCTTAAAGTTCATTTTGTACTTAGTCAAAACAAAAAAAGTGTCATCTTCTCAGGTGTGGCAACAGGACTCCATCCTAGAAGGTATCTGACGAGATTACGTCCGAAGTGAGACATATTCTTGAGAGCTAGAATGATCTAACCATTTTGGGCTACATTTTATATCTTCCATTACAACTCTTGAACAAAAGTGAGTTGTACAAGTTTATCAAAACAGGGGGTCTCTTCAAAGAAAGAACTACATATTTCCCCGTCAGTAAAGCGAGATCTCAAACGTTAGTCTTGATTTTTTTTTTTTTTTTTTTTTGCTGTACTACGTACTCAAGTTTGGTTGATAAATAATGAGAAAAACTTAATCATTTATGCACGTTGATGGTTGCATAGTTTGCCTTGATGTTAGTGAATATTTTCAGAATATGCTTTGAAATATCATTAGCAACGATCAAGAAGAGGGTTGGGTCCAAAATGTATCATTGAGTCACACTTGCGTTGAGACTTCTTTTTATTTATATTTTAAGTTGAACTAAAAAAATGTCCTTCTGATATGCTGATAGAAGAAGCGGCAATAAAAATGTGATATAGCTCAATCTGCGCTGGTTCTTCTAAGCATTTTCGCATTAGCTATATAACATAACACTGGTAAATAGCTTCGTTGACGTAGCTTAAGCTGTTATGTAGTTGTAAAACATAATAAATTATTTGTTGTTTATCTCTCTATCTTTTCATCGATATATCTGTTTGTCTATCTATTTCGATCAAACTATCTATCCATCTCCATCTGTCTATCTATCTAACTGGCGAGATAAACAGGAAATGAAGTATGAAAATGTTTTGATAAAAGTTGTCAAAGCATAATTGAGCTATAAAATGGATAAGTTTCACCAGAAGCTCGAAAAATATCTGACCCGGAAGGACGTGGTTCTTACATGATCAGGTTAGCTTGACATTAGAATGGAGTTGGAATTTGGACGTAGAAAAGAGCGGACGGGTTAACTGTTGTGCCCCCCTCCTTGGGAGGAAGATGACGTGTCTCAAAAATAGAAACTATTAAAATTAACAACAAGCAAAGAACTGTTTCCATTCATCTCCATTCGACACCTGGAAAGTGAAATAAAAGCTAATATAAAAACAACTATCGTTTTTAAAATGAAATACATTCGTGCTTCCCCTCCAAGAACAATACATTCCAGCTTCGCCTCCAAGAACAAGATGATTTTCCAGGTGAACCAAGACCAATGACGCAATTGAATAAGGTATGTCAAATACATGTATAACACACACGCGCGTGCGCATATTAACATTCAGAGGATCATAACATTGGAAAGAACTGAAATACGTCACAAATAGAACTTGGGTTCAGATAGTGCAGAACCACTATAGACATTAGTAACAATGACACGTACACGCACACACACCCAACAATACAACATATGTTAAACCTAGCAGCAATAAAACATGACTGTTTTTGATGCTGATAATACAACAAAGCAATTACATAATCGACGACCTCACTCTCACGGCTTTATAGTTTATATTATTAATTCATACATAATAAAAAATAATATTATGCTTCGATTTAATCTTGGTAGAAAACTATTAGGAAAAGCGCATATTTCATATTGAATTTCGTTCAGACCAAGATATTGTGACAACTAACCAAGTTCCTTTATTACAATTGAAATTGTTCTCTGCTCCAACGGGTTGGAATAAGAATATTCTTGAATCGTAGAAGAGCGATGAAAATAAAAATAAAATAAATGTTGGTTTATTGATATTTAAATGGATTCACCTTTGGATAATCGTCGATGCAAACAAGGTGAATACAAATCCATTACTCGTAAAGAATGTGGACAGATTTCAATGGGAAATAAAAGAAAATTGAAATATCCATTTATGGAAACAATTAATGGCCGAAGGGCAAAAGAAATTGAGCTATTTTTGAATGTACAGAATCCTGCAGAAGACCATTTATTATCCAGAAAAACATTAACTTAATATTTGTTTGGACGAACAAAGAAAAACATGGACGTTTTCATTCTAAAATACATTAAAGATTCATCTAAAAAGATTATTGTTCCCTTTCCATAATAAATGCATTTAGATTTCAATTATAAGTGTTTCATTGGAGTGTAAATTAAACAAATACAGGAAATTAAAAAATCAAGTGTTTACTTTTCATATAAGGTTAGAACTGAACTAAAGATATACTCTGACGCCAGCCATTCTGCATCAAACATTGTAAATGGTAATGATCTGTACACTTGATTTAAAAGTATTTCCCGGCAAATGAAGGCATTTAGTTCTCTCTCACTGGAAGAACTTGGACGCCAGTGTCGGAAAGTGGGATTGAAAGGTCAGCGCCCCCAAGGAAGGGCACTTTAATCTGCGAAATGTGCCTGAGCAGCCCCGTCGGCATTCTCCAGTAAAAGCGCATGAGGTGATTAGCAATAAATTAACTTCTTCTTAATCCAAATCAACAAAAGGACTAGATCATTACAAACTGCTCTAAACACTAAAATCCCGGCAAATGAAATAAGCAAAAACTGTACAGTACTTTTGGGGATCTCAAAATCAAAGGCAGGTGTCTAATCATCAGGTCAATCCGAATGTTTTAGCTGTTAAAAATATTGCAGATATGCAAACATAAAATATAGTATGTGTCGTTTTCCCCTATGTAGCGTTTTGCTCGAGGAAATAATTAAATACAAAGAGTGAGACGGATGTCATAAAAACTTAGGATTTTCTTCTCTCTCAATTGGCTGAGACGTATACTTGTTTTATACTGGTGGTATGAAGATGACGTATATTCTGTATTGTTGTTGTTGTTCGTCTTAGGAAGAGTCTTAGTGCTTCATCTAGTGACAGGGTACATTCTACTACATAAGCACCACCTGTAATTTAACTATAAGAGATTTTGAATATCTCGATAGATAGACTGAGAGAAGGTGTGATTCACATATATGTTTGTTGTATATCGTCTAGTGATTGGAATGACCGCTGTTCTTTTATCAATAAATAACGAGACACTTTGTTATAAACAAACTTGATTTATTTAACAAATTTATTTAACAAACATATACACAATACGGCGGTGGAGGTAGTTGTGGGAGAGGTGTAGGTTGCGAACGTGGCAGGTAGTTCCTCATCGTCTGTCTCTCGTTCCCCGTCTCCTCGTCTCTGCTTTGTTTTTGTTTACCATATCACTTTTATGGACTTTCGACCTGGTAACCCATAAACCAATTGACGTCATTGACCCATATTTTGACCAGCCCAGAGTTTGCTTTTGGTCTTACCCCCGACTGAATTACGCCATCTCCACGTAATCATAATTCCCGCGTTACATTTTTGTCAGCCTTTGCCTCTCCATAACATACTGACAGAGTTGCTCAGGCATTCTTTGTAAAGTGTTAGGCTTATCCTAGTATGACGGCCTCTCAAAAACACACCTGACCTTATGTCAAACCTCCTTGTAAAGAGGTGAATAATACGTCAAGTACAATTTCTCTTAGATAAATGGTAACATTAAACTTTCATTAATTGGCCTCATAATAATACCCTGTATCAATAATACATTATGTACTTCAATATAGAGTCTCATAGAAATCCGTACTGCTTTTTGCATCAATCATTTATTCTCTATAACCATATTCTTTTAAAAGTAATAAAAACGAGCAAAGTCAATACTATTTGGAATGAATCACTTTTTTTCCTAAAATAATACTGCCGCGATTAGCATAATATTTTTTAAATAAATAAAACAAGTATGTCTCTTATTTATTTATTGATTTATTTATTTATTCGAAAATTGTAACATTTTAATTTGATTCCAAACAATACATAGTTTTTTTCTCTCACCGTAAAATTATTGTTAACTAAGTATTATTTTTATCAATAAAATGAATGTCACTTACAAAGGTTTTGTTTTAGTCAAAGAAACGACATCATCTGATTTTCGGACATTCTTTTACTAACATCCAACTCGGATGTTATGAATTTCGGTCATATAATATAAAAGGAAAAGGAAAAATACATGAAACCATGACATCTAATCCACAAATATACAAAAAATAACATGTTAACTTTGTTAATGTTCTATCCGTTATACAAGTTCTGTAAATTTAATAGCGTCATAAATTCTCCATTAAAGAGATATTTATTGTATGCCTTTTATAGATCTAGAATGAAAATATGAAATGGATCTTGACAAGTATAAGCTAAATAGAATATATATTTAAACTAATATTACTGGCGTCTTCTTTCTCTTCATGAGAAACCAAATAAAAGGAAAATTCTTTCTTGGGGTTTCCATTTATTTGATAGATCTCATGAATAAGCAGACGTCAACAATTATGCTTAAATATATTTTATTTATATATATTTATTTACATGTACTAGTGAATATTTAGTTTTCACCTGTTGATATCCATTGTATAAACTACGAGTTGCTTCAGATCAATTTTCAGGGAGAAAAACCAAGGTTCTTAGTGCTACAACTGCGTTAGTTCTTGCATGTCGATCTAAACAAACTACCATCTCAAATCACTTCTATTCCACTGATACACTTAAATATAAAAAGAACGAAATAAATCGGAAATCACCTTAGATGAGTTCAGTCGGATTTTTCCGAATGAGGAAGTTTCTAGGGAATATGAAATTCACAAGCAATCATATCCCGGACAAAAGCGCTGGCATGACGGTGTTTTCTTTTCTTTTTTTTTCTTTTTTTCAATTCTAGCAGTGTGATGTAGGGGTTATGTTGATTTCCTTAATCCATGGATTTTCAATAAAGGCTCATATTATCAGAGGAAATGAAATGCCCTTCTATATATTCCTTTTTTTAAACAATAAATTCTTAATTCGATTATATGTTGTTTTTTTTTAGAATTTAAATATAACTACTAAACTTATATATTGATCTATGCTTAAATATTGAGCTTCTCCTTTTTGGCTAGGATCGTCCTGAAAGTATTCAAGTAATATCTATCAGGACCTTTCATCTGATTTCTAATCAGTGTCTTATCTCGATTATATATATATATATATATATATATATATATATATATATATATATATATATATATATATATATATAATAGGACAACAAGAGTATGAAATGAAGTCACAAAACTATATATTGGTAGATATAGAATGGATCATTTATTGAATAATGGAATACAGGCAAAATTTGGGGGATAGAAGGGGCTCTTTGTGCCAGGGCATTTCGAAGCCTATTGCTTCTCATCAGAAGAGTAGGGAAGGTGCTAGGTAGCATGGGGGAGATGCGGCGTCTAGCGTAAGGTTCATTAGGGATGAAAAAGATTAAGAGGAATTATAGAATATTGGGGGAAGCTTTATTGAATTCTAAATAAATAAGGAGAAGCTTATTATATATAGTATGATATATATGGTCTTTAACATAGTATTGAGATTAAGGGGTATATGTATTATAATTAAATAGGGGGTGTATTGTTGCTATGTGGTAATTTATTATTTATTTTGTGGGGTGTCTATTTTCTATGGAGTGGGCAATTTTGATTAATTTGGGGGGGGGGCTTATGCAAGGTTGTAAAACTGAAAGATGATATGCGGCAATATATTTATAAGTTTCTACTGTTATGATATAGGGAGTATGATCATAAGGGGGCGGTCGGAGATTAGGGTGGCAATGACTATGAGTGCGTATAACTTGATGTAAAAGGTTAAGTATACATATTGATGTTAAAATGGGGGAGTAAGGAAACCATAGCTACTTATGAGAGTGGTAAAAATATACCAAATAATAGTAGGGTAATTATAATAGTACGGAAGATAATAATAATAACAATTATAATAATAGTAGTAATAATAAAGTTGAAAATAAATTAGATGTAAAATTGAATATAAAAAAATTTAATATGAAAAAATTAATATTAGAAAAATAAAATAAATAAATAAAATAAAAATAAAGGCAAAATTAAAAGTAAACATTAAAATTAAACATTAAATATAATGTTACCAATAGTTGTGATAAAATTAAATTCAAAATTACTGTTAATAACAGTAAAGATGGAGATAATGGTAGCAATTATGGTAGCAAGATGGGAGTGATAATAATGATATCAATTATAATGATGATTATAATAACAATGATGATAAAAACAATAGCAACAATAATAACAATAGCAATAGCGTTAAAACCAGTGGAGCAATAATAATGATAATAATAAAGGCAGTAGTAACAATACTTCTACCACTACCTCCAACATCACCACCACCATTACTATTAATAATAATGTAAATAGTGTTAATACTAAATTATTAGGGGTGCGTAAAAGAAAAGGATAGCAGGAAATGGGGTGAGTGGACTCGTATAAAATAAAGTAAAATAGAGAATATATATATATATATATATATATATATATATATATATATATATATATATATATATATATACGCATACACATGCATATATCTGTATTAAAAAAAGATGTATACTTTTTTTGTGGAATGTATTCTTCTCTTTTCCTTTTACATTAAGCTATATATATATATATATATATATATGCGTGTGTGTGTGTGTGTGTGTGTGTGTGTGTGTGTGTGCGGTTTACATACACAATATCACCAATGGGATACAACGTAAATCATACTTAATAATCTGTTACATCTGAAAAATCGGACATATACTTAACTTAAAATAAATATTACTACCAATTTGTATTTAGTAATATAAACGTTTGCAGAGGATAAACGTTAGGCAGTATATAAACAGAGGTTTTGATCGTTGTCTTTTTAATATTAAAGCAGACCTCGCAGATACTACGCGGATCTAAGTCAGAAGGGTCAGTGCGCAACACTTAAATAATAGATAAAGCACGCATATACTCTGTTCTTTGGCAGAATGCACATATACTCTACTCTTTCACTTGCCCCAATAAGCTAGAATGTCAGTATGATGCGATTTTGATCCAAAGAAAAGTACACGGAAAATGACTGGTAAAATGCACACTTTTCCTTGCCGAACTTATCTTAAAAGGTTGACTCTCTAGAATTGTAATCTGCTTTTTAATACAGAGGGAAATAAGAAGAACGAATCAGGTCTTTAAAATGGTTGAAATTCATTCCGGACGAATATGATGAAAATGCAATGTTCGTCTTCTCTTAACGGTCTTTTGTGTGTGAAGAATAGCACAGCTTAGCGCTACATTAATATCAACCATATTGTTTTATCCTTGCTGTGTATACAATCCGATTAATCTTACTTAATATTTTATGCCGAGCCGAGCAAGTGGCAAAATACGGATAAAAGTCAAGATCAGGTGTCTGCGAAAACGGATTCTGTAGAAAGAAAATAAATACACTTACCAATTCTACATACACGCACACATACATATAAATAGAGAGATAAATAGAAAGAGAGAAAAAAGGAGATTAAATTTAAATTATTTTTTATAGTATTTGCGTGGCATTGAACAACATATGTGTGTGTGTGTGTGTGTGTGTGTGTGTGTGTGTGTGTGTGTGTGTGTGTGTGTGTGTGTGTGTGTGTGTGTGTGTGTGTGTGTGTTATTCTTTTTTCCGATCTTTATGGATAATTTTGCAATTTGTCGAGCGGTCTTTTTAATTTCAATAAGCAAGTTATATAGAATGGCGCCCAAAAGTTGTTGCTCGGCCATATTCTTCTCAAGATCTTAAACCGGATCTCATTTAACACAGGGGCAAATATACTAACAGTATTTAATAACTAACAAGAAACTAAATAAATAAACTATAAAATTAAAATATTGAAAAATTAATAAAATAAACAAAATAAAAAAATAAAATGAAATCATTCACCTCAACCCTCCTGCACCCACCTTTATTGCCAATTAAAAAAAATTATTAATATACTAATCCTCAAAGAAAAAGAAAAAGAAAACAACAACAATTGTTTGTTGGTTAAGCCAATTTATATAACTAGCCCACTGAAATTGAAAAGACCGCTCGGCAAATTGAAAAGTTATCCATAAAGATCGGAAAAAAGATTAACTCTGCCGTGTCCAATCAGATTTGTTTGAATAATGACTTGCTCCCAAAGTGTACAAATGTATATATATACTAGCATTTCAGCCCGGCGTTGTCCGGGTGTTTGGAGGATATGTTGAGCAAAAAAAAGCGGTCAGTTTTTTAAATTATTATGACGACTTAACATTTATTATTTTGGGCTCAAATCAAGTTATTAAGTCAGATCCATGTCCAAGGAATCTATATCTAAGATTTCAAGTGCTTAGACCAAAAATTATCGGAGGAGTTTGATTGAATTCTCAAAGGTCAAATCGTTGAACTTTTACCCTTTAACAGCCAAATTTCTGGCCGAAAACCGATCACATAGATTTTACCAAATATCAGTACCCTGTATATCAAAGTTCGAGTCTGTAAACTGAAATTTGGCAGAGATATTGCGTAGGGAAATGTACACAGAAAGACACACACAGAGACACGTTCACTTTTATATATATATATATATATATATATATATATATATATATATATATATATATATAAATTACCTTGAATTTATTTTATGCAATTTAGATTTTGTTGCACTTTTTAAAAAAAATCATTGAAAATTTTATATCTATATCATTAATTGCTAGATGAAAGATAATGTTTTTAAATTGCAACAAAATATACATTACATAAAATAAATCGAAGGTAATTTTTTGATTCAATTTAAATTAAATTTTTATACCTTACTTTGTAAAATTCATAAAAGTGCACTTTGAAGATAAATAAATTTCAAATTGAATCTTGTACCTTTATTTTTAAAGCCTATAGTAAAAACATTTTGTTTAACAATTTTCATGCCTTGGATGAAATGCTTTTCTAACGTGTATCTTATTTTTTTAAGATTATATTTTAAAACTCTCCTTCTCTCTATTTCAGTTTGTATTTCTCTTCACACCACAACTCATTTTTGCAACCCCCTCTTTGTATTATTACAGATCTGAATGTTCTCTCTGTTTCAGTTTGTATTTCTCCTAACACCACAACTCATTTTTTGGCAACCCCCTCTTTGTAATACAGGTTTGAATAATGAGAAAATCTGATTTTTTAACAAAAACTTTAAGATAATTATTTTAGATTAATTTTTTTAAACTTCTTTCAGAATAAAAAATCTTTATAATTTAATAAGGAACATATTTCACATAGATTTCATTAACAAATATTCAGTACATAACGAGAAAAATAGAGATGAAAATTTCAAAAGGACTGTATAACTGGTTACAGTCAATAGTAGTCCTCGCCAGCGAAAGTCTTTGTTATTGTTATTCTATTATTATTATTATTATTATTATTATTATTATTATTATTATTATTATTTAAAACATTTTGTGTCCTGCTCTTTTGTGCGAGGACTCTAGGTATAAATATTAATTATTGTTTAATTTTAATATCAAGCCCCTTTAAAAATACTTAAAGATGGGCACTGTCTGCGGGATAATTAAAGGCAGTCAACTAACGTTTACGACTTCCGCTCGTCCGAACACTCTAGATTGTCTAATTTATTCGCCCGAATTCAGCGTTTAATAGTTTGTAATTCCTTTCATTCTCGTGGTACTTGTTTGATGGACCTTAAGTAAAGGCTTAACAAATGGAGCAAAGGGTGGCTTCGTGGCTGTGTTTGAAACTTATGATCAGAAGGAATTGTCACCTTACATTGATGATTGCGTAAGCATAAAACGCTAGTGGCTGTAGGTATAAAAGTTATTGTTTAATCATATATATATATATAACATAATCCTATTCCGAATTTAGTTGTAAAACGCATATTTATTCACACAATTTCTTCTGCCTATTTTAACGCACATAATTTTTCAATAATTGATAAATGCAAGCTATGTTTGTTGCAAAGTCTTCTTCGTAGTATGTTTTATCTTCAGCAGATGAGGTTCTATTATTGTTCTTCGTTCTTTTTTAATTCCGATGAAACCTTGACATCATAAGGACTGATTTCGCCTGAACTGGATGTGAAACACTATTATTATTTGATAGCCGTGTGTGCAATTTAACCCTGGAAAGTGTTATTTAAAAAAGTGTACAATAGTTTACACTAAACCGACGATTTTATACACTTCTATTCGCATCACAACAATAGAGTAAAATCAGATATTGCAATCGGCTTTTTGCCTAGAGCTCTAAGAATTTGTAGCCACGAACATCTAGACGAGAAATTCGAATACATTGAACGAACCCTCAAAATTCTACAATGCTCTTCATATTTCATACAAAACGCTAAAATAAAAACTCTCCAGATTTACTCTAACCGCAAGCAAGGTGTCTCCGAAATTAATCCGATATTAAATTGAAAGATAACTTTAGAAAGCAAGTGTCAAACTAATATCAACATTATCTAGACAAGATTGAATAAAATAAGCATCCAAATATTTCAAGTGACTCCATCAACAACTATAGATATAGTCCGGAAATTAAAACCAACCACCACAATTATTGTCAAGGCTGGCGTATACTCGATTCTCTTTCTAGATTGAAAAAGAAAAATCTACAAACGAAAGTTGGATAAGAGCCTTTATGAACACAGACAAGATATAAAGACCAATAACACGTTTAACGCCATTTTCTCTCATATTGTGGAGAACGTTCATCTCTTGGACTTCGAAATCATATGAAAACCATAAGTAATATATCTATACGCCGATTAATTGAATCCGCCCTTATTTCCCATTCTACCAAACACAATAAAACAAAGAAAGGGATTCTATTACATTTCTCCCTGCCTATCATAAACTATCATTAGTGAAAATAATTTGGACACCGGTTAATTCTAATGTGTTTGCTATATATATATATATATATATATATATATATATATATATATATATATATATATATATATATATATGATGAAAATAATGGAAATAGTATTCCGACAAAATAGAGAAAATAAAAAGGAACAAACCGTATTATGTGTTAATCAACGTTTCGTCTTTATTTCGAGACTTCCTCTGGATGAATGAGATTAAGAAACAAAAAATACCAGTACAAAATATTTGAAAATGTTTCACGTGCACAGTGTGACGCAGTTCTATTTTAGAGAAACGGAAAAAGACGTTGGAAATTCAAAAAGGAGGGGGAGGGCTGGCCTTCTCTTTAACATATAATTTAACATATATTTAACATATTTTAATTATATATTATTTTTTAAAATGTAATTATCCACTGACACGTGTTTTGTCGTCTACGACTCATCAGAGTGGCTGTATCTAGCGAGATTCGAAATAGGGACCCAACGGTAATGAGCCTAAACCCTTACCCCTGGACCATCTCGCCGACTGTCTAGATATATCGCGATATGCTTAGATGTTGATTTGTTTTGGTTTTAGCGATATGTTTTGAATGAATTCAATTATTTACGAAAGTGCATTTTTACCTAAATGCGAGTTGGGAATAATTTTCCCTCTGAGAGAGAGAGAGAGAGAGAGAGAGAGAGAGAGAGAGAGAGAGAGGATGTTGGAAAAAATGATGTACAGTTGGTTGACAAAACTCAACACACGATGTCTCTCTCAAAGATAGTTCCACTCTTTCTTTTCTATGTGTCACAACATCGAAGACACCATTCAATCTAAATGATTAGAGCCTCCGAAGACAAATTTAAGCAAATTAGCGCGTTTCCCGAATCTTTTTTGTTATTGTTGAACGAATTAATTTCGTTGCTTCTGTTTGTTTGCTGTTTTCTGGGTCACCGTAGGGGATGTGCATTTCATCCCCTACTTCACCCCCCCCTCTCTCTCTCTCTCTCTCTCTCTCTCTCTCTCTCTCTCTCTCTCTCTCTCTCTCTCTGTGTTTCAGCCTGAAGAGGCAGAGATGTTTTTGTTTTCGCTTGTAATTGCCTTTCTCTATCAACTAAAAAATCGATTTATCAATACAGTAAAAATGATCAGTTTACAGTTAATCAGACTTTTGAAAGCCATCCATCATCTTTTACTTAGACCTAAATGAAAAACGCCCGTGTGTTTGCGTGTACGATTAAACTGCTTTTAGACATTGATTTAAATGTCTTTCTTTTACATGTGGAGGTCATCCACATGATAAACTGATGCTTTGTTTCACTTTATCCTCGGTTGGAGGCAAATACAAAACTTGGCCGCATGTCAAAATTTAGTATTTAGTGATTTAAATAAAATCAGAGTTAAACTATATAAATTAATTTTGTTTGAAATAATAGTAAAATCCCAGGAGAGTATGTTTACATCAGTAGAGGTAGACTTTACCTTACCATTACATTATCTATTCCTCTACTACCAGAGTAATTAATTGCATGCAAATACTGCTCGTTTTATTCCAGAAATCAGGAAGTCAACTTATTCCTAAATGTCACGGTCTGGAATAGAAATTGAGACTTGAACCAACCCTATTTATCTTTACATAACCCTGGGCTGCATCGTCAATAAGACAAAAATGAAAAGCAACTGCCGAAAACTGATCAACTTCAAATAGAGAGCCAAAGCACACACATTAAGATGTACTGTCCTGGCTCTGTGCTGTAGGGTATGTTTGTCCTGTTTTAAGAGATCAACGCATATCAAAAAATCATACTCAACATAAAAACCTGCCGCTTATTGAAAGGCTATCAGTGATAAACGGCATTTCCTTCATAGACGTGAACAAACATTTCAATAACTGAAGTCTATTGGATGCCTCCCCAGCCACGTCAAACCTCTAACAAGAGTTTAGCAAGAGATCAGATAACAATTGTGGGTCAGACGACTACAGAATGCCTCCGTCCTATATGATCCGTTATTTTTAGGCTTTCTCCCAGTGGAAATATTCAACCACCCCAGAGGAAGAATGAGGCGATCAAAAGTTGTTCATGTCGTACAAGAGACAGATTGGTTTGTACTGGAATACAGAGATCTGATCTTAAATATGGTTTTTGCATTTTTAAATACCAGTAAGACCAACGAAATTTTCCAAAAACTCGCAGTCTTCGAGTAGAGCATGTGCCGCCGTCTCTGCAGCCGCTGCTGCTGTCCAAGCTAAAACCGAGGCAGCCAAAGCATGACTCCTCTTTGCAGAAACGGAGTTAAAAATAAAAATGGAATTGAAGAACTACAGCTCGAATAGGAGATACCTGCTGCTGTGGCTGAAGCAGAAGATCTGAAGGAAGCTGCCGACGAGCTAAATCAACGGTCCAGCTCAAAACTCGACTGTATTCTTGCTGACCCTAACATACGGGTTAGAGAATACCTAGATGACCAGGCAAATCAACCGAAACGAAAGATGACTGAATCCTACCCACCTCTTAATGAAGAAATCGGTTAAGGACACCTTATGGTCGGCTCAGTATAGCGATAAACCAGGAGACTACCGAGTGTGGAGACAGTTATTCCGGCACATTATAAAGGAACTAGGTCTCACTCATAACGAAGAGATGGATTTTCTGATAAAATGGTTTGGCAAGGAATCCAGCAGCTACGCTAAGAGAATAAGGGTTGTGTGTATAAACAATCCGGCAAAAGGCTTGTCAAAAATACGGGAATGGCTCGAGGAGTGTTATGGTGCTCCTGAATTCATTGACGAGGCACTTCTCGAACGTGTGGAAGACTTTTCCAGGCTAACGAACCGAGATCTCTCGAAATTAAGAGAATATGGAGATTTGCTAGAGGAGCTCCAGTCAGCGAGAGAAGATGGGAACCTTTGCGGCCTAGGACTCCAACCCTTGGTAGCCAAGCTACCTTCCTCACTACAGGAAAATGGTTGCTCATGGGATCCAAATATGAAGACTAACACCAGGTTTCCTTCTCTTCCTTTCAAGTTTTCGTGGGGTTCGTCAAGCAGCAGGCTAGAATAAAAAAATGACCCGAGTTTCAACGACTCAGTAGCAGACCAACTCCCTTTAAATGGAAACAGCGTGAGAGCGGTATCCGTAAATAGGACTGAGGTCTCCCCAACATTATCCGTCTACAAACGTCAAAATGACCAAAAGGACGTGGCTTGCTTCTGACCTCTACACAGAGCTCCCCACTCTCTATTGGAATACCGTGCCTTTCGGGAGAAGCCTTTGAACGAGCGAGAAGCTTTCGTTTAGGACAGAAGAAACTGTTGCACCCTGATAAGAAGCACGGCGGAGAGAAGAACCCCCAGTCGCATACCGGGTGCTATCACAGTGTACTCAGATTTGTGGTGGTTACATTTCAGGAAGATCATGCTCTAAAATCAGCCTCGTCTATGTTCATCCAACAGGAAGGCCCGATAAGGCAAAAGATGTACACCATTCTGGACGAACAGAGCAATAGTCCCTGGTGCGTTCAGACTTTTTTAAGACATTTCAAGAGAAAAGCCCTAATCTTCCGTATTCCTTGAAAACATGTAGTGGAACTACCGGAAGGAGGGCAAGCGGGTTCCAAGTGAAATTTGTCGACGGTAAGTAAGCTTTCTACTCCCCAACCTCATCGAATGTGATAAAATACCAGACGACATAGCTAACATTCCTACCCCTCAGACAACCCTTTATCACTCACATCTAAGAAGAATATCTCGTCTCATCCCTTCCTTGGAACCAGAAACTCCAATAATGCTTCTGTTAGGACGCGACATCATAAGGGTGCACACAGAAATTGGACCTCGGTTGGGTCGTAGTGGGTAACGTCTGTTTAAGAACGACTCAGAAACCTCCCACAATAAGCACCCTTCAAACCTTCATCAGCGGAGGAGAACCACCCACACTTTTCGAACCCTGGCCGAACACACCAAGTTAAAGAAGTCTACAAAGAAAGACACTTGGGTCACAATATTTTCCAAGAATGACGAAAAGGTAGCCTTTTCCATTGGGAAACTGTCTTTCTCAATATCGTCGAAAAGGGCAGCAGCCACAATTGTGTTACTCCATTGCCTTTCAAGGCCCCAAGATGCCGCCTTCAACAGGACCGGAAACTAGCTGAAAGACGGCTTACTACGCTGATCCGCAACCTCAGAAAGGAACCCGATTCAGACACCGACATTCGGCCACAGGTGTTCACGCTTATGACTTCTTCCACAAAAAAGCGACTCGGATCCCAGCATTTTGAAGGGTTCTCTATCTGGTTATCTCTAACTAGAACTATAGCCAGTCTCACCCACATTGTCCATACCTTCCATCGAGAGCGAGACAAATCAGAAGATGGGTGTGCCAATTGTCACCATTGCCAACGAGCATGCACCGTTGAAGAGCTCCTGCAGGCAAAGAACGTGGTAATCCAAGCCGGTCAGGAGGACGTCTTTACTGGGGACCTAACACGAATAAGAAACAAGAGAGAACTTTCCAAGGACAGCTCCCTCAAAGGCATCAGCCCCTTCTTGGACGACTGTGGCCTTCTTCGAGGTGGAGGACATTATATACATATATATATATATATATATATATATATATATATATATATATATATAAAATATAAAATATCCATCCCCTCTAACTACTTTAACATGCCTGGCTATCTCCCACTCTGCCGTAAGGACTCTGACAGACATATGCACCGACTTGGAGTCTACATTCGTAACACCCTCCCCCCGTACTAGAGAAACAAACCTAGAAACGGAGGATCAAGCCTTTATGTGCTTTAGACTAAACATACAACACAATATTAGCTACTTTTATTTTCTCTACCGCTCTCCCTTGACCCAGGACAGCACCATAATAAACAAAGTCTCTGACAGCATAGACACAGCACTCTCCCTCGACACTAGCGCACAAGTACATGTATTTGGTAACTTTAATGTTCACCACAAAAACTGGCTTGGACTCTCTACTCACACAGATGCAGTGGGCAGCACAACACATAATTTTGCTATATCTCACTACCTATCACAAATGGTTACGATTGTACAACAAATGCTCACAGCCCACTCGGGAACGCTTACCATGCAGTGATAACGGTAGAAATCGCCCTAAATTCTAGACCCAAAACTGAAGAGCCAGTGCTCAAAACAACGAGATATTATAAAAAAGGCTGACTGGGAAGCCATCAGAGATCTTATCAGAGATGCCCCATGGGGAAATATTTTTTTCTCTTCCTGCTGAACAGTGCGCAAATGAGATCACTGACTGGTTCAAAACAGCAATGGAAGCACATGTTCCCATGCGGAAATTTTATAGCAAGCCCCACTCTCCCCAATGGTTTACTTCGACTTGCGCAACTGCCATTGCTCAAAGGCAGCATGCATCCCGCAGATTTAACCGACATAAGTCCAGTTCAAACAAACAGAAGTACATAGACGCTAAAAGTAACGTTAAGAAAGAAATAGCGACAGCTAAGAGAGAATTTACGGAAACCACTAAATAACGCATCGAAGCAAGAAAATTAGGAAATCGTGACTTCGGGAAAATCTACAGCAGTGTAGTAAATAATGGGCAATCAACAATTCCCCCGCTAACCAACAATCAGAGGTTGTTTGCTTAGCAACCAACAAGGCTTATATGCGGTTTGCCTCGAACTCCACAGTGGACCCTTCCAACCACCCCCTACCTGACTTTCCTTTGCGGACAGACGCCACGCTAGACGATCTAAAAATCACCCCTGCTCAGGTACACGCTATCATAAAAAACCTTGACACTTCAAAAGCATGTGGACCTGATCTCATCCCAGCTGTGCTATTAAAAAAGTGCTCAGCTGAAGTAGCTCCAGTTCTCTCCAAACTCTACAACAAATGCCTTAATGAATCATGCTTTCCGGGCTGTTGGAAACTGCTGCTGTAGTACCAATATTCAAGAATTCTGGCGAAAGAACTGACCAATCAAATTATCGCCCCATTAGCCTCCTCCTACTTTTCGCCAAAATATTTGAGACCATAATTAACCATGCTCTAGTCCGGCACCTTACAGATGCTAAACTTCTGACTGACATACAATATGGATTTAGACATGCCCGTTCCACAGCTGATATCCTCACTGTAATCTCTGAACGTATATATCATTCACTGGACAAAGCGGGGGAGGGCAAAGCGGTAGCTCTAGATATATCTAAGGCTTTTGACAGGGTATGGCACAAGGGTCTCCTCAGGAAAATTAAATCATACGGTATCACTGGTAGAATACTTAACATAATCAAATCCTTCTTAGATAAGAGAAAAATACAGGTTGTCCTCGACGGTCGTACATCTAAACAGTGTGATATAAATGTGGGAGTGCCTCGGGTGTCTATCCTTGGACCTCTATTGTTCCTGATATTTATTAATGACCTCCCCGACAAAACTGCCTCTGAGATGGGTATATATGCTGATGATACTACACTCTATAACAGGCATGACAGGAAAACAAATGAACACGTATCTAAAGAAATGGCAAAAAACACTAGAGGATGACTTCCAATCTGTAGTGCTATGGGGACATAAATGTATGGTCACATTCGATGCTGCCAAGACTAAACTGGTTTCCTTCAATAATTACAAGAAACCTTCTCTGCTACCAATAGCAATGGCCAGTGACTCCCTGTCTGAGAGTATATCTTTCAAACTGCTTGGCCTAACGTTCACAGGAAACATGAGTTGGAACAATTATATTGAAAACATTGCCAGGGCCGCTGCGAAAAAGGTAGGCTCTCTCTACCCTGCTAGAAAACTACTGACACCTGAAAGTATCCTGTACCTCTATAAGGCCACCATTCACCCATGTAGTGAGTATTGTTGTCACATTTAGGCTGGTGCTTCTGCTACTAGTCTCTCGCTCCTAGACAAGGTTCAAAAGAGAGTCGCCAATCTGATAGGCCTTGAACTGGCATCTAAGCTTCAGCTTCTGTCCCATCGACGAAATGTTGCATCCATCTGCCTGTTCTACAAGTATTTTAATGGTGAATGCTCTGACGAACTGCAGACACTTGTGCCCCCACGACGTAGACACCCTCGACAAACCCGACAGGCATTTAATCCCACCCCACACTGTAGAGATCCCTAGATATAAAAGATCTTTCTATCCCAGTAGTTTCTTCCCCAGAACCGCTAGACTCTGGAATTCCATTCCAGGTTCCTGCTTCCCTAACTGTACTGACGTGAAGAAGTTCAAGTGTAACTTGAACCGACATCTTGCTGCCCAAATCCCAACATGGTGCCGCAGTAGTTGCTGTGCCTGATAGTAGCCCCTACACCAAAGTGGCAATGTGCCTTGTTTGGGGTGAATATGTAATAATATATATATATATATATATATATATATATATATATATATATATGTATATATAAATTTGAGGTTGCTATTTTCAAGAGGAAAGGTAACCAGTGCAATATAACGAGGTTAATACAAGAAGTACAGCAAGGTACACTTTCAATCTGTTTTTACGCAAACAGTAATGTATTGCTAGACAGTCATCAGCATGTTTCGGGCTTCTACTATTTAATAACCAGAGATCTCCTCAGGCAACAACGCTTATATACAAAAGCGAAATTCTAAAATTCTAGAATTTCGCTTTTTAATATAAGCGTTGTTGCCTGAGTAGCTCTCTAGTTACTAAATACTAGGAGATCGAAACATGCTCATGACTGCTTATGTAAAAACAAATTGAAAGTATATATATATATATATATATTAGTCTAAGACAAATGTTTGGTCGATTAATTGCTCCTTGTTTTTGCTAGGCCTAGCAAATATATGTGCACCAAGATTCGCAAACCTAACGCTATGTCACATCCAAGTGATCATCGATCAGGAGTCTCATTACATAAACAAAAAATCCACCATTGACAGTAATAGAAATTATATAGTTTCGTGTATTTCTTTGTTTACACGTTTTCTTATACTACCTTTGATTTAGTCGAAATGTTTTTTACAGACTATTGTTTTCTGCTGAGATGAAATTGGTATGATTCATTATTAGTTTATTTAATATATTTACTCGTAAAAGAAAAGTGATCGACTATAGTCAAGACCAAAGTTTCTCATTTCATGTACTACTATATCGATATGCAAGGAAAGGCTCCACATCCTTACCAAGATTACTTGGATTCTCACTTTAAAATTCTAAGTGTTTGCCAAGGGATCATCCAGTGTCATTCTTTGGTGTGGTGCGACCGAGGCTTGAACTCTAGACTCCGGGTCTAATAGCGAACTATACTAGTTATCATGTCCATCTCTTAAAGGCAGTGGTCATATCCAGATATGACCTTAAACTATATCCAGTGGTGAGGCCCCAGCTTGCGGGCTTTGGGGAGTGTGGAGCCACCCTTTAATTACCATTGCTCCCAGGTTCACTCTGACCCGGAGTGGTAGTACCTGTTAGGGTCCCAACTATGGGTTAAATAGAAACCAACTTGAAAACAACAAATATATTCTATTGAAAAATTTTTCTTCAAAATCTTTAGATTCGGCATTAAATAACCCGAAAAGGGTTGATATGCCGTAAAACAAAAACAGCCAACCAACATCTTAAAGGCAAGTCCTTACAAAAGACATCAAAACTTCACCTACTGTTTCATACTAAGTTCAGTTGAAATTAGTCCATATGATGTCAGGTTTCATCGGAATGAAAAAAGAATGAAGGGCAAAAATGTAGAAACATCCGTTTATTAATGATTAGGTAGCGTGCTAATTTTGTGACTGCACGTTCCTTACGGTTGCACAAGCACAATGAAATCGTATGCAGTCATTAAAAGACAAAACACTCCGGAAACGCAACAGGTTCCTGTGTCATGGAGATTGTGGTTGCAAAGAAATATGCAAAGGATAGTTCATTTTCTCATTATAGTCTTTTGTGTGAAACATTCTATTATTAGTTATATTTAAATTGTTTTTTGAAGATATCTGAATGTTCTAGCCGTTCCACACGCACACGAACAACTCTGTTGCACCTAGTAGTAATACATCTGTGGATTGAGCAGGGCAGATACGTGACCAAAGAAGGAAAATAAAATGAACATTCAAAATTAGTTTCCGTCGATGCTCAGTGAATTTTCCGGTTTGTAAGGGGTTTTCTTTGTTGTAGACTGCTGAGTCAACAATTCGGACAAGAAGCAACCAAAATCGTAACAAAAATATTTTTTAGAATTCATTTTTTGTTTCCCAGTGTACTTGGCTTCTGGTTTTATATTTTCATATTTTCATGTTTAGAAATTATTTTCCAAACTTCTATCAAGCTGATTTAATTTTGTCCTTGTTTCTGTGTTTTATTCCATTCCAATTCCAATACGTCATTCATCCTTCCCAGAGGAGATCAACAAGGAAAGCTGCATGATATTAAAGAAATTTTCAATTATACATTGACAACATACTTTGACTAATGAAAAGTCATTTTTACTTTATTATCACTTCCTTATATTTCCCGTCAACAAAGTGGAATATTTTCCCTTATTAATTGGTTTTCATACAAACAATGTTGACTAAATGAAAAGAATCGCCTGATTGACGCTCAGTTTATGTGGTGCTTTTCTTATAAGAAATAAAAGAAAATATTTTGAACGAAAACAAATTAGACAAATCAAACAATATTTACTGAACGAACCAAGAAAGCTTGTCAAACGTTGCGTTTCAGTTATGTGAGAATTAAATTAATTTTGCAACATCTGCGTTTTATCAGGACACCAGCGTCGTGAGTCGTCGATTCATGGCGCGTTTCGGGAGTCAAAAGCAAAGAAAAATGCCGGTCTTTTCAAAACGTTTGATTTCTTTTCACACGAAAATAATAAAACAATTAAACAAATTAGTTACACCGACGTAAAAACATTGGTGCCTTCTCCAACTCTACAGGGTCTGCTGAACAATTAACTTGCAGCGTTGGCAATTAAAAGAGTTCGAAATAAACAAATTAGAATAACAGAAAATATTCATTTTATAATATTGTTGATAATGAAAATTCTTTACATATTTTGGCAATAGTTGCAAAAAAAAAAATTATACTTCTACCCAGATTGAGTTGTAGGGAATGAATATATTCATTCGTTATTTTCTAATAAATGCTATGCTTCAAAAGGTCTTCATTCAATACAGTCAACTCTAACAAGAATTTTATAGTGTTACTTCTGCTGCTACTATTATTATTATTATTAGTAGTAGTAGTAGTAGTAGTAGTAGTCGTCGTCGTCGTCGTAGTAGTAGTAGTAGTAGTAGTAGTAGTAGTATAATTAGTAGTGTTAACTCTATGAGATCTCACGTGATTGTTCATGGCAACCTCAGACAAAAGCCTCCCGACATTTCTCGATAACCATTGCAAAGCAAGCGTTCTCACAACAACCGTTTATCATCGATTTCTTGCTGATTGTGTTGTATGTCAGAGGAGTGTATAACTCACTATACATTCCTTGGTGCTACTTAGCGCCTGGATTAATTCACATCGATACGCCTTTTAAATGTAAGAATTATTAGCTTGAGGACATATAGTAAGAATACTATTATAGAGATCAGAGAAAGGGAAAAATTAGATGGTTTGTGTTAAGAAAAAGAGATAGAGACGGCTTTGATCAATATGTATGCTTGACTCACATTGTTCGTCCGCCCCTCTCCTAATGAGGTTTTAAGGCTACACAGTTTTTCGTGACTTTCACTCGACAGACATGCATGAACAGGTATGGAATTAACTTTATCGTCATATTCTTAACTCGTTGGAGAGAATTACTCTCATTAGTAGCTGATTTCATCTTTTGATTTTTATCTTTCAACCATTCCCCTTGATATATCTCTCATTTTCTCATTCAAATGAGGGCATTCATTATATAATAATGCTAGTTATTAGCTTTCTCTTTAATGTTATCAGCAATAAACTTAATTAATACTAATCTTAATTAATACTGATCTTAATTAATACTGATCTTAATTAATACTGATCTTAATTAGTACTGATCTTAATTAGTATTCATCTCTATTGTGCATGTAAACATGAACAGAAGACAATTATTTTTTTTTCAAAGTTAAATTCATTTTTTAAAAATTGGGCTAAGAAATGTATTAACTCTAATTTTATTTCTCTACAAAAAACTGTGTAACAATTGAGCAAAAATTAATATTTTCTTGTACTTTAAAACCATTATATTGAATCATATTTTAGCGTTTTAATTTCAATAGAGAAAACAATCGTTAAATGTTCATGGGTTCCTTCTAGTTATCGTTATCGTCCGTTTGAGATTCTCGTAAAAGTAGTTATAAGTGGTTTCTTACTGATCTAAATCGGTAACTTTCCTGGAATCTGAGTAACAGCAAATACCTACATATTCTATTCTATTTTACTACCATTGTAACTTACTTATGGCTCTCAAACGTGATTAGTCATTTCTCACTAATGATAGCTGGTAATTTTCTTGGTATTTTTCCACAAGCTTTCAATATTCTAATTTTTTTTCTTTCTTTACAGTCGAGGTCAGAAAAGTGTTACACAGACTCGATGTTTCCATCCTCTCAGACACTCTATTGTAGAGAATAAGATAGCGTGTTATTATGGTTGGGGATCCCATTCTCATGTGTGAATGGTTGTTGAGAGAAGCAAAGGTTGCATAATGAAGATACGAATTACACCGATATAAGATAACAAATAAATGTAGATTTATTTACATTTGATTACAAATCAAGTTCGTAAGAGTTTGTAGTGAAAGATGAATGAGTAACGTTACTTGCGATAGTAATTTTTCCACTAGTGAGGAAGGTTTATAACAAATGAATTTCCTCTATTAGTATAAATATTCACCAACCTATCGTTTGGCTTGGATGTTAGAAGAGTCTCCTCTTCCCTAACAGCTAGACTTTAGTAAGTTAGCTCATTATTTACCACATTCACCCCAAAACAAAACAAAAAACAATTAAAAATTTTTTAAAAAATGTTTAAATTTGAGTGACCTGCAGGGGGACGAACAAGTGCTAGGCCTTAGTCGGGGGCACCTGGAGGAAATATTTGTTCAGGGTATCCTCATTCTGTCCGTTAGCTGAAACTCCCCAGTCGGAATTTATCGACATACCCAACACTATCTTTCTCGAGCACGTAGTAGACTAGGTCTATCCCTACATCTTCTTTTTGGTGCACAATCACCAAAATACGACTTCTGTCTTGCGGGCAGAGACAAGTCAATATGGGTAAAATAGTACCATTCATTGCAGGAGTCACATCATATCATATCTTGACTTCTTGGAGGTATATCGCATGTAGGGCACAACCAAACTCTGCCGTCTCCTTCTTGTGATGAGTCTGAGGGTTCCAGGGTTTGGCTGCTGCAAGCAACAGGCGAAGACATACAAGCGTTAAGTTCACACTCAGCAGAATAATGAGAGACTAGGAAATTTTCATTGGATATAGATTCCTTAGTGAATAAACTTTCACGAAATTATCACCCTGTTTGACAAGAGCTGTTCTCATCACGCCATCTTCACCTGGCAAAACCTCAAGAATGGTACCCAACACTCAAAAGGGTCTAGGTTTCTTTTGAATGCAGTTCTGGAACGGTATCCAAGATCTTCCTGGCAACATTCTACTGCGATCAAGGAGGTACTGTTTGTACCAAAGCTCCATAAATACTCAATTGTATCGATTAACCTTCTCCGGCTGGGAGAAACCAAGATGGAGAGATTATTTCTTCCTAATTGAAATAATAGGTCTGGACTTATTGGGTCTAATTAACATGCTAGGGATGAAAATAGTTGGCTACCTTTCAGAAGACTCTTGATAAGTTAATGGTCGATTGTTTACTGCCCTCTGAATATCAGAAACAATAGTTAGGAAGGTATAATAATCTACCTTACTCTACTAATCACCTTGTAGAGGTAGGATTTAAAATTTTGATATTACACTCCCAGACACCACAAGGGGAAAAAAGGGAATTGTCCTCCACTCAATCTTACAGGGCCTGAACTTAGCTTGGTAGTTCTAAACGAGACAAAGGCGCTTAAACAGTTTTCTATTACCACGAAATATCTTTGCAATGTCACTAAGGATTGACTCCAGAACACTATGTTTGTAAATCTAACTAGGACTTAAAAAACGGCAATACACTAATGTCTGAAACCACCTCAATATAAACAAGTGAACAGTGACAGGTACATTTTTCTCAGTGTTTCCTTCTTTTACCCAAAAATGTTCTGTAAAATCAACTCGTGTATTCTTATAAGGCACCTCAAATTTAACGCGAGAAGTCGGTAAATTTGTCATATTACTTGGCAGCACTAGTCTCGAATTGTATCTCTTACATGTAGTACAAGAACTTAGGGTACTTTTTACTGCCTGCTTTCCTTAAGTGACCCAATAACCATGACGTCTTAACTCACTTAGTGTGGGCCCTACACCAAGAAGAGAACACTCAGTTCAATATTATGAGTCGTGTCAAATGATTGTTCTTTGTCCAGCAACAATGGATTCTAGACTTCATAGTAAACTGAGAAGTCATGTACAGTGGTCCAGTCGAGTGAATAAATCCTTCGTCACCCAGACAAAAGACCAATTACCTGAACAAGATTAGGTATTGGTTTTCCCCTTGGATCCTGGACATAATTCCACTCTGTAATAAATTCCTGCTGTTGAGAACTTTTCATTAAGTAATTTGAAGCTTTCTTGTCATAATGTTCTTCTCTTTTCCTTGTCAAGCTAATGTATTTGAAGACTAAAGAGGTTACTTTCAACAAGCAGGTAAATGTTGAGAAGCGTTTTAAAGAGATAACTTCAGTGAACTCCTTATTTATAATCATTGTGAAATTGTTTGAAAAACGGGCGATCTGCTGGCACCGATTATCAAAGCAAAGTAAGCCCTGCTCTGGCCAAGTCAAGACACTACCATACAACCAAAATTAACCGTGATACAAACATTCAAAGTTGTTTTGGAACTTTTTTCTCTTTAATTAAATCTGATGGATACTCAGTAAAAACATACTTGAAGGTTAGTTTATTGCCATAATCAGTTTCCTAATCAAAACACATTTAAAAAATATCTTTTAGTCTATTTCTTGCAAAAATACTTTTGCTGGCCATGTTTTGAGACGAAATCTATGAGCGTACTACTTGTGTATCCGTTGCTATACACTATTTTGAAGGGCAGACAAGTAAGGCAAGTACTTTATAGGAAGATAAACAGCCATCAGTTCTAAAGTGGGTAATGCCTTATCCTTCACTGGTGCAGCCTGTGCCTTGGCGAAAATCAAAGCAGATTTTTTATCCTTAATATATTAGATAAAAAAGCCGTATGTTTCTTTATACACATTGCAGAACAGATACATTTCTCCAGCTCCACTCCCAGTAAGAGCGTATCTGCTAAAATGCAAATCATATTTTGATAGGTCCGCTGCGAGGTTCTTCCAAGATGACTGAAATGCTGAAGGGATTTCCTCATCCCAATGCAAACCTGCTTTCATAATTCTCCCACTATAACCATACTTCTTATGGTCACCGACAGGCATAGAAACAAAGGATAAAATATTTTGACTGATTCTGAAAGAATCCGCCTCTTGGTAGATGCATTTGCATCACGTCTGGGAGGAGCAAGGTGCAATTTCTCTGAATGAGGATCATACCGGTACCCGAGCACCATCTTCCATTCGCCCCCATGAGCACTCAATTTACCAGCCTTTTTCATTTCTCTCGTAAGGTTGTCACAATTGGTGTTAAAGTATTACTCTACAAATCCACCTTCCTGCAAATGCTTCTTGACCTGAGAATATGGTCCTGTAAGCTTCACTGGGTCGGATACAGTCCCCATCAGGTTGTCGACATAAAATTTCGTTTCCACCACTAATCGACATTGCTTTAAAGGGTACTGGACAGTATGAAACTTCAGGATACTCCCCAATAAAAAGGGGCTGGAGTTGAACCCAAAAATCAGAGTCGAATAGCAAAAATATCTAAAGCGATCACCGTAAAAAAAAACTGCTCTTGTCCTCTTCTTGGGCAAGGGAGCATTTTAAAAAATTCAATTTTTCTGCATTATTTACCTGCAACACAAATCTAGACAAAAGGTTATAGAAACTCTTTGAATTGTTTTCCATTTCACTACTACTGAATGTGTGTCCTGTGATCTGGACCTGAGGATGTTTAACTGAAAACAATGAAGGAGCTTTATTCGTAGTAGGTTCAGACATATAGGGAAGTGACGGTTGCTTCAAATAACCACTAGCCTCTGGTGGGTGTAAATGGGAACAGGGATCTTTTAATTCCTTTTGCAGAACTTAACCAAGCAGATTCCATTTGCTCTCTTTCCTCATCTGATACACAGGAAAATTGTAGTTTGCAGATTGAAATCGCGCTTTAGTTTATGTACTCCAACATTTCTCGGTCGAATACAGAAAATGTTGTGGGAGTAATTACTGCACCATGAAACAATCGAAGCCTTCTCTTAATTTTCATCTTCAGAATGGAAATTCTGGTCAGGTTCTGCTCCCTGAAAGCTGCCACAGTTGATCTATTGGAGGTTTCCCTGACTTATAACGAAAGTGAACAAACTCCAGTTACTTGTTTGTTGTTGATAATGCTGTACAACGTTCAGTAGAAATTCGTGTTGAACGTTAATTGTTGTAAAACAAAAAATAGTTTCACCGTGCGTAGCTGGTCTGAAGCACTTCCTTCACAACCCTGTTGTCAGATCTCGTAACTACCAGTAACAAAACGATAGTAACTCTCTACTAGTGAGAAAGGTTTTTCTTATAACAAATGAACCTTCCTCTAGCATAAATATTCACTAAGCTATCGTTTAGCTTTTGGAAGTTGGAAGAGCCTCCTCCGCCTTAGCAGTTATATTTTGGGAAGTTATCTCATTATCTACCACATATAAGGAGAAAATAAGTTACTTCTGTTATATATGCACAGACTACCTTTCATTGTGTAAAAATGTTATTTTGTCAGGGTTTACGCATGAGGAGATATATTAAATATCCGCAGAAATGTGAGGGGTGTACTCATTTTTGTCATACACTATATATACATATATATATATATATATATATATATATATATATCGCATGATATTATAAAAGTTAAATAAAACGTTTTCCTCATCAATATGACACTAAAACACTTCATCTTCATTCTTCTAGTAGATTTTCTCGGAGGACAAATGATCGTGTTGGTCATTTAATTCCTTGTAAAATCTTAGCCGAGAAATTTTGTGCATTGTCCTGTTACAAAATTTGTTATGATTAAAATAAAATAAAATAAAACGTCGCAAAACCCACGATATTATTGTAAAAATAATATTAACATCAGGATTTGATTGATCATAAATGTTATCAGAAATTAACATGCATATATAGATGCCTGCTGAGTATGGCATTGGGACAAGTATATTTATGTGTGTTAGCAAGCGGGTGTGTAGCACTTTAAATGGTTCCAGCTGTGTAAACAGTTGAATGCAGCTTCTCTTATATATTCAAGTATTTTTTAAAGTTTTACCGAAAAAAAAAAGATTTATAGTATTTTTGGTGAATTTGCTTTTCGTCTAAACAACTTGTCAAAATATGGCATATATTGTATAGGCTTCCTGATATTGTATACAGGTTAGAGCTAATTTCTTCCTAAGAAGATAAGAATAAATGATGTTCTAGCAGTTTTTATGGTATTACTTGTTCTTTTCTAGTCAATTCATTAGGATCATTGATTTCTTCAATTTGGTCTGTTATTGCATGTAATTTATTTCTAATTCAAGAATTCGATTGCTCTAGTATATTTCATTCAATTATGTATAGACTATCAAATTCAACGCACATCCGAAAGCGTTTTTATTATCGTTTTTATTTTTTGATGTCAATATAGATGAAAAGATGACACTGAAAACTTTGCTTAAAGTCCCCCCATATCCTTCTGACGCATGTCGGGTATGGTTGATGGAATTTTAGCCTCACGTGCAAGAGCTTTTATGCAATACTTTTTCAACTGGAGGCGATGTCTTCAGCTCTACAGAAACGTGTTTGAATAAAATTTTAATAGAGTTGAGAGCATAAAAATATCAACGTTTCTGATTGATTTTGCGCTACGAAACAGATACTGTCAAGAATTGTATAAATCAACTAAATTAAAGGAATAAATTATAAAATGGCCAACATCATGAATTTTGGATATAACTTTTTGCCATTTATTTTATATATATATATATATATATATATATATATATATATATATTTATGTGTATATATATATTTATGTGTGTATATATATATATTTATGTATATATATATATATATATATATATATATATATATATATATATATATATATATATATATATATGATTTATAGTGATCAGTAGCAACATGAAAAGGTTTCGTATTAGAATTGTCCAGATAAAGTATCAGATAAAACCGAGTTGTAAGTAACACTCTTCTAGAGATTTAAGGTTTAAGGTGCGTGTGATACTAAGAATACAAATGCGAATTACTTAAAACTTCTACTTGGTTATGGCTGATGGGGCGAGAACATGCTATCTCCGTGTATTAAATATATGTTACCGTTCGAAATATCGTGTCTATTCCCAAGTTCGACAAACAGGTTCCCGAGTTCGCTAAGATATTCCTGAAGATAGTCGAATCGTTTGTGTGAATAGTAGACAATATACACATTTTCAATCCTTCAAGAATTGAAAAACATGTTATAAATTGTTTATTTATCAAAATCCGTTTTGTTTTCATTCTAATCCCTTGGTTTGATGATCAGAAAGCCAATATTAATGTCCAGTGGAGATAGTCATTAAAACCTTTATTAACTAATTAAGTATTTTAAATCAAGTTTCATACAAATAGCTTTTTTCTTTACATCTTCTCTACAGTTGTGTGTGTGTCTTTTTATTTCTAATGTCGCCTTTCAACAGAAATTTCCGTTACCATTTGCTTTTTTGTTTTAGTTATTTTTAATGTATTAAGTTCCGTTCCATATCTCTAGTCTGGATTTCCTCTCATGCACTTGTCTGTAAGTATCTTTCATCTTCAACACTTCACCTTTCCTCATAGAATATTTCTCTTTATTTCTCTTACATTAGATTTTTCGTCGTCTCTTTTTCTTTTTCTATTTCTTTTCGTTTTTAAACGCTTTATTCTCCTCCTTCTCTCTTTTCTCCTCACCCATTTTATTCTTTCTACATCGCCTATTTTTCTTTTTCACTTTTCTATTTTCACACCCTTTTTAACCGTTTTATTTATTTTCGTTATCTACTTCTCTCTCTCGCTCTCTTTCTTTCAAGAACTGTACGGCCTTTTCTGTTCTCTTCATAGTTCTTGCTCTTCTCAGTTTCGATTACTAGTCATGAGTTTCTTATTCAAACCAGCGCCATTATTGTCCGCCTAAAGATGTCCTTCCTGCTCGCAGAAAATCTCTTTTGAAACTTGTCATCCGATTGCGCTGTGCATTTGCCCCTCACGTCTTTGCGGTGTTTAGCTTAGAAAGATGTCAAGCATTAAGAACTTCTGTTTCAAAGAAGATTGTTGAAACGAAAATCAGGATCAATCCAGACCCATACTGCTGATGAAGATATGGCAGCAATGAACGGCAACAAAAAATCACTCTGAAAGATGATGCTTTTTTTATTTTGATGTCTTATATTTTTTTTATTAGTTATTGTATTGAGAATAAAGAAATGCTTGTATTTGAATTTTTTTAAATCCATACATATATGATGATTTCAACGTCTTGTCAGACGAGTGCCACTCCTTCAGACACTTAAAGTCCATGAACCTAAAAATGACTTCCATCGCCACAGGATCATTTTAATAAACAAATACCTGATGGGGTATCTATACGCAGATGATGTTACAGAGTCTTAGTTTTGTACGACAGCTAAGTCTTTATCTCGGTTCAACATGTTGAGATCCAGCAATAAGCAAGAGCAAGATAGCCAGTAACAAGTTAAACTGCAGACCAGCTTAAAGTGGGTACTGGTCTTCCGCTTTACTGTTTTTTAAATCAGAGATTTGCTTCTCCTAGAAAGGTTGCCTTCACCACGGCTTACTGGAGCCTTCTCCACTCCCAACAGACACATACATACACACAAACACACACGATGCTAGTTGCCCGTTTACCCCCAAAAAGGGTTCATACGCCCTTTGGAAGGTTTTGTTTTTAATCCTTCAGGGAGACTAGCCACCCTGCTCACCAAACAAGTCATACATATATAGATACATACATGCATTCACACTAACAGACATTTGCCCATTATATATTAGTTGTATTAATTCTAGCAGAAACATAGCTGAGAAAGTATTAAACCTTAATATTATGGTTACTTGCGACGTAGTAATGTAAATAGTTATGTTTGTTTGAAAGAATAAACAAATTGTAGGCGCAGTTTAGTTTAGTCTCACGCCATATATTGTTCAAAATTTACATGGCTGAACTTTGCTTTTTGAATTGAAGATCAATTTACGCGAATAAACATTCGTTATATCAATTATATCAATTAAACTTTCACGAGATAAGGGGTGATGTTTGATAGTAACCACCTAATTAGTGTCGGATTGAATTAAGATTAAATGTGCGCTGCACATTTGTAAATGTAAGCATTTATTCATATCGTTCATATATTCGCCGTTGAGCATTTGAATCGACAACATGAGATTTTTTAAAAAATTTAACACATAACACAACAGATGTGAGCAATTCTCTTATCATGGAAAACTTATTTACAATATCAGAAATATTAATCTAACGCTAAGAAACAATGATCATCTGTAAGTTTAAAAGAAGGTGTTTTCCCCTAGAATCGATTAAATTACAGAAGCAAATAAAAAATAATTTAGATAGTATAAGGTGATGTATGTAGAACAGGAGACTTCGATGGTATGACCATGTTGAAGAATGCATAAGAGTTATTGCGTTAGTAGATACATAAAAGTAAACAGGTCCAATGGGAAAAGGTTAAGGAAAATATTGTAGGAAGTGATGATAGACTTGAGAGATATATTAGTTTGGTAGTCAATTTCTAAAAGTCGTCCAACATATGTCAGCATGTAAAACGAATGTTAAACCCATAATGATAATAAACTAGTCTTTACGTATGATGGGATCTGAAGTGAGCATGTATAAAATAAACTTTTTTCAATCTTTAAGATTTACTTCTAAAACGTGAGATCTTTAAAAATGCAATTCCTATGGCGACCGCTACAATTAATCCAACATGGTTTCTACTACAATTAATGTGATAGGAATTTGGTAGATTAAATTCTACCAATAGTAACAATGCCGTAATCAGTTATCTATATTACAGTTCTAAAACTTTTGATAATATGTGAACAATGTGTTGCTTTATACGTGAAAATGTTGCAAGCAAGAATGTGCCTCTTGATGAACAGATATAATATTGTGAGACCCTGAATTCTTCTCAATGATATACAATGTACATTATGCCTGATGGGATATCTATACACAGACGATGTTACAGAGTCTTAGCTTCGTACGACAGCTAAGTCTCTCTCTCTCTCTCTCTCTCTCTCTCTCTCTTTCTCTCTCTCTCTCTCTTTCTCTCTCTCTCTCTCTCGGTTCAAAATGTTGAGATCCAGCAACAAGCAAGAGCAAGATAGCCAGCAACAAATTAAACTGCAGACCAGCTTAATGCGGGTATTGCTCTCCCGTTTTACGGTTTTTTAAATCAGAGATTTGCTTCTCCTAGAAAGGTTGCCTTCACAGCGGCTCACGGGAGCCTTCTCCACCACAACACACACATACATACACACAAACACACACGGTGCTAGTTGGCAATGCACTCTGACGATTGTAATTTTCAATTCCAGTAATCTGTTATGAAAAAAAGGGGACAGCATTATTTTACTTTGCGAAGATATATCTAAAGTTACATACATACATACATATGTATGTATGTATGTAACTTTAGATAAACATACATACATACATATATATATGTATATAAAATAATGCTACCCTTTTTCTTTCATATATATATATATATATATATATATATATATATATATATATATATATATATATATATATATTGGGGGTATTTATATAAAGTTATTTTATATATACACTGCGTGTCAAATTATTAACGAGATAAACTGTGGAATTTTCGTACTGTTCCGCGCAATATAAACAACTTACCATCGTAATTGCTGAATCCACGGAATTTGAGGTGTGTCAAATTATTAAGGATGGGTCCTAGATGGACGACATCGTCATCAGCGTTTAAGGCGGCAACAAGGTGGTGGTGGGATAATAATTTGGGCTGGGATTATCGGAAGTATTTTAGTTGGCCCATGGAGAAACCCAGAAGGCGTAAAAATAACGTCAAATGCTTACATAGCTTTTCTGAAGGAGCACATTGAACCATGGCTAAAGAAGCAAAGGTTGACGTTCAGAAGAACCATTATTTTTATGCACGATAATGCTTCTTCGCATGCAGCAAACAAAAGCAAAAAGGATTTGCAACAACTGGGGTTCTCTGGCCTATGGAAGATGGAGTGACCTGCGAATTCACCAGATTTAAACAACTTGAGAACCTTTGGAGTATCATGAAGTGACGCCTCCATGCAAGTGGGCGCAAAATTAAGAGCAAAGATAAGTTTTGGGATGCTCTCCAATAGATATCGCAAGGAATAACTGTTGATGAAATCACAAAATTAACTAATTCTGTGGCCCAAGGTTTTTTACAAGTCACTTATAAAAAAGAATCGCATATTCCCTACTAATTATGTCAACGTAGAAATTGATATGTAGTTATTGTGTTCTAAGCATTTTTCCTAGTTTATTTAATTTTTGAAAAGTATTTCAATAAACAAGTTATGTGTATATTGTGTTTTTTTTTCTCAACCTCGTTAACAACTTGACACACTGAAATCAACAGATATTCCTATCTTCTGTCATAGTTCCGCTAATACTGCTTTAAATACTTTTATTTTCTGACTGGAGTAGCTGAATCGTATTGTAAGCACTTTCTCAAAGTTTCGTGGATTTTTATTCACTCGTTCCTTAAACATAAAAAAATGTAAACTCGTTAATAATATTATACGCAGTGTGTATATACATATATATATATGTGTGTATGTGTGTGTGAGAGTTCATCTATATGTATGTATGTATGTATGTATGTATGTATGTATATATGTATGTATGTATTGCCATATAATCCTGTCGTAAAATAAAAAATAAAACCATTCATGGAGACTAAAAAAACAAAAAAATGGTTGAAGAAAGCAAAGAAAATGTCTTCGCTTATTTTAAAAGATAATCATGAACATTAGAATAGATAAATTAGAAGTAGTTGAAAGAAAAAGTAGTTTTGAAAGTAATGTATGATGGAATCGTTTTATAAGTTGAGAAATGGCGCGGTAACTAACAGATGTTATTTTTAGAAATGTCTCTTCAGTTTGATTCCATTAATAATCATTCATCACGAATCGAACTGATTCCTGCTAATAGAGAAAGATAAGCAAATATTGTTTGCAACTTGTACATTGTATGAATAAAATTAGAATAAGCTGAGAAAAACATACACTTTTATGTGGTTCCTCCAAATTAGTTTGACACAATAACAGAATGAGTATTGATCATAACGTGAAATGTCATTCATAAAAGTGTTGTATTAATTATATTTTATCAAAAATACGTTTTTGAAAAGTATACAGAAATGCTCGAAATATTAAAAATTATATTAACATTTTAAAACAGAAACTATACGCAGATTTATCAATATTACATAAGATATTAAAATAATAATAATAATGAGAAGAAGAAGAAGAAGAAGAAGAAGAAGAAGAAGAAGAATAAGAAGAAGAAGAAGAAGAAGAAGATTTCCTTTAATAATAGGATTTTCTTAATATAGTCTTTGAATGGGACCAAATAGACGAATTGATGAGGATCCAATGATAGCCACCAATAGAAAATAGAAAGCTAAATCCCTGGCAACAAAACTGAGTACATCCTTAAGTAACTACACCCCTAAAAAGTGAGTAGAATCCTAAAGAAAATACCCTCCTAAATGTCTAAATTGAATACTGCTTTTTTCCTCACCAAAATGTCATATGATTCATTAGTGTAAACTATGCCATGTGTTCATATAGAACAGGTGTATTCAAATGTATAGTGCAATTCTCACACTCTCTCTTATCAGTCACTGAAAGTTCCAACATGCCACCACATGGCAAATAACTGTTTGAGGATCTTAAAAAAAAGCTATTGTTGCACTAAATAAAGATGGCCAAGGCTACAAAAAGAGTGCTAACACATTGAAACTGAGTTACAGCACAGTGGCTAAGATCATCAAGTATTTTTAAAAGACCAGATACCACTCAGAACAGTCCTCAGGTAGGTCGTCCCAAGAAGCTGAGCTCATATACTAGCGTCACATCCAAATGCTTTCTTTGTAAGATAGGCGTAGGAGGGCTGTTAGCATTGCTGCAGAGATTAAAGAGGTTGGGGCTCAGTCTGTTCATGTTCAGACCATACGCCTCACACTACATCAAATTGGTGTGCATGGCTGTCACCCCAGGGGGAAGCCACTCCTGAAGGCAATACACTAGAAAGCCCGCAAACTATTTGCTGGAGACATGTCAACAAAGTGCATGGGTTACTGGAACCATGTCCTATGGTCTGATGAGATGAAATTTAATTTGTTTGGTTCTGATGGCCTTAGGCATGTTTGGCGGCGACCAGGTGAGGAGAACAAAGATAAGTGTGTCTTGCCTACAGTCAAGCATGATGGTGAGAATGTCATGGTCTAGGGCTGCATGAGTGCTTCAGGTTTGGAGTATTACATTTCATTGAGAGAAACATGAACTCCAACATGTACTGTCAAATACTACAGCAGAGCATGATCCTCTCCCTCCATAAACTTGCAGAGCAGAGTAGTGTTCCAGCATGACAATGACCCAAAACACACATCCAAGACAACCACTGCTTTACTGAAGAGGCTGAGGGTAAAGGTGAGTAACTGGCTAAGCATGTCTCCAGACTTGAACCCAATATAGCATCTTTGGGGCATCCTCAAGCGGAAGATGGAGGTGCACAATGTCTTAAATATCCACCAGCTCCGTGACGTCATAATTGAAGAGTGGAAGAGCATTCCAGTGGCTACATGTGAAGCTCTGGTAAACTCCATGGCCAGGAGAGTAAAGGCAGTTTTGGCTAATGATGGTGGCCACACAAAATATTGAGAGTTAACATGTATGTTAACATTGACAAATTTTCGTAAGCAGTGTACTCACTTAGGTTTCCAGGGATTTAGTTTTAATGGCTATATTTTGAGTTATTTTGAGGTAAAAATAAATTAACTCTGTTATATATGCTACAGACAGACTACTTTTCATTGTGTAAAAAAATCATTTTTGTAGTGTTGTCCCATAAAGAAATATACTATAATATTTGAAGAAATGTGAGGAATGTACTAACTTTTGTGATACACTGTATATATAAATATACGTATTTATATAATTCTCCAGCATTTGCATTGGATTAAGCAGGTGTATATAAAATTGTTGCATGCCAAATACTTTTTGCAGAACGTTGAATACGCTGACATTAAGAGATTATGAGTGAAGATTATTAGTTTATGGTGAAAATAACCTTTAACCTTTCCAGACTTACAACTCAGCTAAATGTATACTTACATAAAGTTCTGCGGGCTTACCGAAAAGGATTTAAATGAGATTTATGAGTTGAAATACTGAATAATCCCCCACTGACACTTGTTCTTGTCTTCTTGTTAAACTTCAAACTAAATCTTTTATTTGCATAGATTGGCAGCGTCTTATTTCGAGTTGAATCTCTGCTAGTAAATTTTATTCTGTACAAAATTAGTCAGGGTAATAGATTTGAAGCATCAAAATGTGGAGCAAGTTTTTTATATATCTCTAGCGGGGGTACCCGGCGCTGCCCGGCTGTGGTAAGATGTTGAGGTAAATCAAAACAAAATAGAAAATAAAGAATAAGCGTACGATGTTAAAACTTAAAAATTGGAAAGACAAAAACAAAAAAAAACAGCAAACGTGATGGAGAAAAAATAATCTAAACGAAAGAAAAATGGCATAAATTACCCTGTTTCAATATTAAAACTTTAAAAATCGAAAAAAAACAGTATAACGGCTCGAACGTGAAATCTTATGATAACGACGCTGTTACCATGCCGACTGGTCTATAATCGTACCAGCGAAATTGGGTCGTTTTTTTTAATATTTAAAATAATTCAAGAAAGAACGTTTCTGCGCATGCGTGTATGGCTAAATTGTCATGAAGGAACGACTTTTGCTACCCCTCACTGTAGAAAAGTGCCCATTTGAGGGTGAAGGAATTGATATTTTTAGCCAATTTTTCGATATTTGTCGTCCGATAGGTCGAGCTTCAAAATGATTCCAATCTCGTGAAAATCCATCGCCTCTGTCGAAAGTTTTTGTGAGACGTACAAACATACATACATTTTAAACAGCTGTGGTAAACCACAGCTAGTCTGACATTATATACTAGTTTACCACAGCTAGTCTGCCAGTCTATAAAAAAAAAGCAGAAAATGGTCCTGTCTGAATTTGATTCCATTTCATTCTTCAATCACTGACAAGTTAAAACTGTCAGTCTACACTGCTTTAAACACCGAATGTATGCAAAATGAGTAGTTAGACATTGGCCGTTATTGTTTCGCTTACTGGACGTTCTGCTACGTACAACAAGTTTTAATTTTTGTCGTTGATAATTTGATTAAACATTCTTTAATTATTTTTGTAGAAAAAGTACTAACATCCTTCCTTTATACAATGAGCTATTCGACGGTGATAACAAAGGTGCAATGGAACACGTGTTTCTCCACATATATTTAGAAACTAGTAACTCGACTTGTAACCATCTATTGCATTGTCCGTTTAATATAATAAACCCTTTGCAACAACATGGCCAGATAGACATACTGAAGATGAAGGTCTCCTTCGAAATATATTTATGAATTTCAATATAAATTTCTAACAAAATAAATGTCTGTTTATTTTGTAATAATGCGTTGTTTTGGCTTCAAACGTATATAATACGTATACATTTTATTCAAACTCAACCAGCGCTTCTAAGGAACAAAAACTTAACGTGAATTCCGCGTGACCAAACGCACCGTTCCGACATTTAAAATACTGCTGTAAAAACAACAAACGGACTTATACGTGCTTATTCTCTGCCCCATCAACACCATGGCAAAAAAAGACATACTGAAGATGAAGGTTTCCTTCCAAATATATTTATGAATTTCAATATAAATTTCAAACAAAATAAATGTCGTTTTATTTTGTAATAATGCGTTGTTTTTTTGCTTAAAACGTATATAATACGTATTCATTTTACTCTTTACATATGTTGGATGTTCAATTTATTTTGAAATACTTTTGGATAAAACTACCAAATTATTGTTTATCCAAAATCTGCTATTGATCATTGTGGTTTCTGTTGAGTTGAAATCCTAATAAAGGAATACCTTTAAGGGAATCTACGACAGGTATCCTTATAGCTATAATTACAATCGTAACATACTCTGAATTAAACGAATATAATAACCCGTTCCTAATATCCATTGTAAATGGTTGATTTCATTTAAAACAGAGATAAAACATACTAAACCAGGCTATCCATGCTTACTCTTTCTAATTCGAGTCCATTCTTGCGTTCATATATGTATTTGATCAAATACATGCCAAACACAATTAAGAAATTCGAGTATACCAAACATAGATTCTTGAGAAACTAATCGAGTTCTTGTGATTATTTTCTGTTCTTAAAATAGCAAACCTAGATCCTTGTTTAACCATTAATCAACTATAAAGAATAAAAGATAACTAGACATGATTTAACCTTTACTTCTATGCTTATTGATTCTATAGAAACCTTATGAAATTATAGTGAGCTGTTGTGATTTAATTTTAAATTTACTTGTATATTTTTTGGATGTAAGACTTTCTTCATTAATGTTTATTTATGTTTATGTTTTCTTATTTTATGTACAATAATCTTCATAAAAAACATCTAAAAACTATTTTGTATGTGATTATAAAAACCATTAAAAACGAAGGCAAATTTAAGAAATGTACTTATTTATTATTTGTGCAGTAGAACCCCTGGATACGGTGACCCTAGGATACGGTTGTTCAGGTTACGATGTGCACGACGATGTTTTTACGGACCCTAGTTATGGTATTTGCTTCGCTTTACGGTGTTATTTATATTTTTATTTGATTATATACATATATACTGTACTGTATTTTGTGAATAATTTTAAATATGTACTGTATAAAATTTAGCTTGTGCCTGGCCATACGGCGATTTCATCTTAAGATCCCAACCCCGAAATGGATTAATGCCGTATCCAGAGGTTCTACTGGATTTAAAATTTATATGCATATATATATATATATATATATATATATATATATATATATATATATATCTTTGAAGTAATTGAAAAAGAATGCTTTTAACATCCGTTTCGAATATAGACTCCAAGCCCCTGCATATGTCGAAATATTCTTAAGTCAAGGGGAGAGTGTTTCGAATATAGACTCCAAGCCCGTGAATATATCAAAATATTCTTAAGTCAAGGGGAGGGTGTTTCGAATATGGACATATGGTATCGTGCATACATAGACTCCAAAACAATGTGTTTCTTCAGTATCCAATGCTAAAGATCCTGATTCTTTTTCGAAATAAATACTACAAAATGTTTGTGAACTGATTGCAAGATATATTCAACTTGCGCATATTTCTTCCCGCATTTCGTAAGATTCAGTAAGTTATTTAAAAATATGTTTTTTAATTATTCTTTTACAGTAAACGTTTTGAATTAAAATTTTTCTTCAAAATTCAGGAGAAACCTTGATAGATTAACACACAATAATTGTCACAAAATGAATGGCACAGTTTTCTTTGTCAAGAGGCATACTACCGGATATGAAACAAAATATTAACGAATTTTAGGTATGACTGGTAATCAATGATCGTATATCAATGGTACAATTGAAAATATTAAAAGTTCAGTTATTGGAAAAGGTACAAAATATAACACATCTATAAACGGTGTGAAACCGTGACTTTCAATTGGAAAAAATTCTGATATTTCATGATAATATTTAAATTGGGTTAAATTCTTGATAACATTAAATGATACGAATGGACATTATTTTGGGGGTTGCGTTTATTAAAAAAAAATATCAACTTTGTACGGCTTGTTGTATACTTTAAAGTTTTAGTTGGACATACAAAAATACAAACACACAGACAAGTGCCCTTTATAATATATATATATATATATATATATATATATATATATATATATATATATAAGTGATCTTGTCTGTCTGTGTTCGAAACAGTCACTAACACACTACTCTCTCGATTTTTGGCCTACAGACTTGAAGCTTTATATATATATATATATATATATATATATATATATATATATATATATATATGATGATTGCAGCGTCTTGTCAGACGAGTGCCACTCTCTCAGTCACTGAAAGTCCATGAGCCCGAAAATAACTTTTTTTTTTTTAGTCCTGCCAGCGAATTCCCACGCTCAAGCAGACATGACATTGAAGATGGTCCTTGGAATACATACATATATATACATATACACACATACATACATACCCATAAACATACACACATGCACACATCCTTAGGCTAGATATCCAGGCTAAATAGAGCACACACAAAGGAGCAGGTCGACCAGAGGTCAAATAGGCCTTTGCCCGATAAGTTCATGTTTATTGGCTGATAGAAAGGGCGCGGTGGATACTTGAAAGCTAACTAAAATCTCAATAGAAGGTGCGTATATAAAAACGACAGACAACCATAAAATTCGCGCATAAGCCTGAAGAGTCCTAGAGTGGATGAAACGCGGAATATTCAGTGTAGCTTAATCGTCATATATATTTTATAACTTACTATATATATATATATATATATATATATATATATATATATATATATATATATGCGTGTGTGTGTGTGTGTGTGTGGAACGGTCTCTACTAACTACTCTTTCAATTTTTTATATACAAATCTGAAACTTGATTTATAGGTGATTTGGACTTAAACAATGTCAATTTGTTCTTTTATTTGGTAAAAAATAGCTGCTAAGGGGTCAACATTGAAAAAAAAGGGAATTTAACGGGCGTAAGTCGACTAAACATGTAATATCTATGCATGTGCAAATATACATTTAAACATTTAACTACGTTAATTTTTACACTTTTGATATGCATATGCACTTAGCTCATACGGTAACGAATAATACTGGATTGCTATATCCTTGGGTTTGGTTCCTTTAAATAAGATAAAGCAAAGGAAGTTAATGGCACTCAAGTCATATATCTTAACTTTTAAAATCTCTACTATATATTGGGTACAGTATAATAAATAATAGAGAATAAAGACGAAATCTGTATAAATTAAAATATCGATCGGGTGGTCTGTTAATATATTACAAATATCCGTGCTTTTTAAATTTGACTATGCGATCATATATTAAAATTCGTCCATATTCTTTTTATTTATGTTGCTAATATTTTAATGCCGCAGCTGGTACTGTACTTTGACGAGCAGTTACTGTGTTTTGAGGTTTGCGTTGAGTTGCCATGAACATATGTAAACTATTAACAAAATATTTAAACTGTTAAACAGTGGTTGACAAATATGTACTCATTGAATGAAAATATTTCATTATTCTTTCAACTCACTGACTCAATGCTAATTACTCAAAACAACTATACCTCATGCATATTCGATCTGGAGAGATTAGGGTTGCTTCTTCCGAAAGAGGAAGTTTCTAGGGTATTCCAAAGTCACAAGCAGGCCTTACTCGCATGTATATCTCTCACAGGGGAATGACAACGTTAGGTTTTGCAGATGTTTTCGCATGGTGATATCACTGTTCTCAATCATATATCGTCTGGTATTAGCAACCGGTTATCTCCCTTGTTCTGACCAGGCTAAACTCCACTTAACTTCGGAGATGTAATAAGAACTGATGCGTCATTCTGATTATTTCTTACTACTTAATTATATTCAAATGAATTTTCCTAGCAAACCACAATGTAACTAGTAATAGAATAAAATGAATATGTCGATAAAAGATAAAGCAAATATATCTCCTACAATAGCTATGAACAATATCATGAAAGAGATAGAATTTCGAGTGAATGAAAAACGTATATTTTTTTACTCAGCGTTGAAGGCTTTGAAGATATCTGCACTCGTTTTGTTTTTGTGTTTTTTGCGCAAACAAAACTACAAGCAGCATCTCTGCAAGTTTCTTAGAAACTTGCAGAGATGCTACAGTGTAATTTATCGTTAAACGACAAGAGGTTTTTCTTTTAGAAAGTAAGATATCTCTTCTACGAACTTGGCGGCTTTATGGGCAATATATTCCGTCTGGCAATGCCTCCTTAACAATTGAATGACGTGCCGTTTCCTTTGTTTGGAAATGTCAGAAAGACCTGACATGCTGGTATTTTTTATTACAGATTGGCTAGTCCCTGTTAGTGAATATGTTAAATGAAGGAACTCTAGTACAGTGAAGCCAGACATGCATTCGAATAAAAGACAATGAGTTTAATTGTGATATAAAAGTTTCGCACGTAAAACAGAAACAGGAAGAAAGGGGCAATAAAGAAAAATATGAAAAAGTTTCAAAAAATGCGAAAAATTATTTAAATAAGATAAAATAATAGAAGTTAAGTAAATGACAATAATGTGAACAGGGCTCGATAAATTAGAGAATCTGTAAAAAAGGGGGGGGGCAAAAATCGAACGAAACGAGAGTATGGGTAGGAAATACGAAGAAAGAGACACAAATACAGAAAATACAAAGGAAAATCAATTTACAAAAAGTGAGAAAAACATGATGGTTAAATGATGCAATTTTGAGGACAAAAGAAAATAAATAGAAGTAGTTTAATTAAAAACAAGCAGTAAAAAAGAGCGAAAGAAAATAGACAAATACTTCAATAAGGAAACATAGATCTAACAGAACGTAAAAAAAATGGAATGCAAGGACAATAGGAGTGTGCAAAGGTGAGCGAAGAATATAAATAAAAGAGTTGCTAATTAGAAGGTAGAGGTAGGAGGAAGAGAGGAAGAGAGAGGAAATAAAGTTTAAATGAAAGTAAATATTTTACGGGATCGATAAAAATATAAATATTATGGAAGCCTCCGTTCAGTCTCGAAAATCAACGGACACCCCTGTAAGTATAGCTGCGCGTATCATTATTAGGTAAGAGTTGCGCAATCACAACCACACCTCTTCTGAATGGGTACTACTTGAGTCCAGTAGCAAGGAAAAGTGCTTGACGACTGGAAACGATGCTGAGATAATCAGAGAGCACATGCAGTATTTGGAATTCCTAAATTGTCACCCACGTTAGTTCTGAATTATGCTCAACATTGCTTGATTTCGGTGATCTAATGAGAACAGGTGTATCAGCGTGATCATGCCGTATATAAACATTATCAGAATAAAACAACATTTTGGTGAATTCAGTCAAGCATTTTTTTTAAGAATGTACCGTGACAATTAGGGAGAGTCTGTAGGTTAATATTAGTCTAACCGTAACTAGATATTGCCTACAATAATTTAATTCCAGATAACGGATGTACGTATCATTCCGTGTTTTAATGATGCATTCATATTTACGAGCAATGGTGTGTCCAGCAGTTTCTTGATTGGTGAGTGAATTAGAATTTGGATGAGAATGTACTCCTGTTGTTAACGAGTTAAATGACACGGAACTTTTTTTCAAAAACAATGCTTAATCGACGTTATTTGAACTCACTTCTTCGATTGATTTTCATGATGTGAGTTGCTAATGATTTGATAGATTTAAGATCCACGCCCATGAAACAACATGTACAATGTAGTTTGTTAAATAAATAATTTACATAAAGTAGAACCTCGAGATACGGCATTAAAAACTAGTAACAAAATACAGCACAGTATATAATACACATGTATATACTTTTTAAAAAATTATAAATAACACTGTAACCCGGGGCAAAGACCGTAACCAAGACCCGGAAAACATCGTATTCCACATCATAACATGAAAAAAAACGTACCATGAGGCCACCGTATCTCGGGGTTCTACATTATATAGTTTGCCTGTTTTCTAGCTGACTACAATTTGTTAGTCTTCAAGTCCAACGTAAATAAATTCTTGATGAACCGTCTCCTTAAGTAATCCTATTTACCATATATATATAACGATTACTACGAAAAGAATCAGTTTTGAAATCGGAAAGAAGGAACAAATTTTTTCGATTCCAATACCTACAAAAGTTCGGATTTTATTTTTTACAATATAAAAGACTCATTTTGGTATAAGTTTCAGATATTTCCTTAGCTTTTATTTATTTTTATTTATTTTTCTATTTTCTATTTTTACCCTCTCAAAATGCTTGTCCCTGACATGTGCCGCCTCCTTCATACGCCAGTGTTTCTTGGTTGTTGTCATCAAACCAGTTTTAGTGACGTTTTTTAAATTTGCTCAAGTGTTTTTATGGCAACCGTTTTAATAGTTTCACGGAGGGAGAACCATTCATTAGCCGTGTGATTGATTTGATTTGGTAATGTGCTTTGCACCGCTTCCGTATATGTTTTAGTCACGGTTAGATCTTTCAACATTTGTGTGTTTCAACATTTGTGTGTTTCAACATTTGTGTGCTAGTGTGTTGTATACGGGGGCGTCTTTGGACTAACATATATGGCTTTGTTATAAAAAGCGATGTTCAGTCCAACAATCATCCGCTCCTGGCATGGAGCGTGTGAATAGAACGTCTCTGCGGTCTCTGAGGCGAACGATGGCGTAGTCCAATGTGTGTCAGAGCTGAGAGCAAGGGGGCCTCCAGGTATTCTTTTAGTAGGGAGTTGAAACATGGTATTTGTAATGAGAAGCTCATGCTCTGCACACAATTTGAGAAGTCGGAGTCTATTGTCATTACATTTTCCATGACCCCTTTTACATATAAAAGCGTTGTTGTTGAGTCCCTCGCCACTTGGGCTCTAACATTTCCGAGTATGATTAATTTATCCCTTGCAGGAGTGAAAGGGATAAGCTCATTTAGTTGTTGGTAGAACTCGTCCTCATCTGTTTTCCTGACACAGATGAGGAAGATCTTTTAATCGCAAAACTCACGCCATGGATCCGTAGTTCAGGAACAAGTTTCCTTTTCCAAAAGATTGCACAAGTTTTGTCTATTCTTTTTTGATCTGAAGGTCTGGTCTCACTTAATGCTGCTATGTCAATTGAAAACCAGGCAAACTCTTTGCAGACGAGGGCCATATTACTTTCATATTACTTTCCATTATGAAGATCAAGGAAAGCTCTAGTATTTCATGTGCCAAGACTCATGGTCATTTGAACGTCTTTGTTACTCTGATTTTGACCACAATAGTGGACACCTGTTGGTTGTGGTATACCATCCAGGTATCTGGATTAAGGTTTAATGATTAGCTTAGCTTTAATAGGGTCCACCCAGTTGGGGTGGGCAGTGGTAAGCTCAGAAAAGGTCTACCCAGCCATAGATGAGGATCTCAAGCGAGAGTCCCCATCTTTTATCCGACGTGCGACCATCACACACACACACACACACACACACACACACACACACACACACACACACACACACACACACATATATATATATATATATATTAATAAAGAAATCATCACGAAATTCCCGAAAATACCAATGTTGGCTCGTGCCTTCCGAAAACTGAGTACAAGAAGTGAAATATCAGATGAAAAATTGTTCTAAGACATCAAATCATGTAGACGAGTGGAAATGCAAGCACACTGTCTTATGAAAACTTCTCTCTCCCTCTCCTTCTCTCTTTATATATATATATATATATATATATATATAGATAGATAGATAGATAGATAGATAGATAGATATAGATAGATACCTATATATATATATATATATATATATATATATATATATATATATATATATATATATATATATATACACGGTTTTGAAATAAGGGTTGATTGTTTTATATTAAAAAAAAAGCGAAGTTGGGTGATAAAAGACAAGATAGTCACATGATAGTACCGAAGAGCTTTAGGATACGGAAGGATGCAAAAAATGTCTTACGCTCAAAATTAGAATGAATGAACAGACAAAAAACAATCCAAGTGCAAAAAAGCAGAAATACCATCTAACATCAATAAAAAAAAGCGGATTTTAAAAAATCATGCCGAGGGGAAAACGTTGTACGTTTTTCTTATAGAAAATAAGTTGTTTTTGTGGAAGGAAGTGAAGAACCGTACGAAAATAAGGGGGTGTATGTAAGGACAGTTTTTTTTAATTATATAAAAGTAGGATAAATTATATCAATAACAAACAAAAAACGTAGAGAAATACTCATATAAATATACAAGGTTCTTATGTTTTTATAGAAATCTCTGTATATACGTAATTATATCTATAGAAACATAACCATTTGTATGACAATCACAATGCGAAGAGCAAGCCATAAAAAACGTTTGTAGACGTTTAAAAGAATCCCTTGAATTCGAAACGACTTGCTTTTATAGACAACCATGAAAGTATTACATTTCTTTTCTCTCACAGTAAGTATGTAAGTTAGGAAAGAATATAGCAAAAAATAAGCCTTCTTTTCATTAGTTGTATTGTGTCGGCGCCGATTTTAGTGTTTATTAAGTGTACAGAAGAGACGAAGTATTTCTGGTCAAATAATTGCTAGTTAAATATCTTTCTTTTTGCACCATATAAACTATATAGATGATACGTACTCCATTTTTACAAAAGATACATTATATATATATATATATATGTATATATATGCACGTGTGTGTGTATCTGTGTGTGCGCGCGCGTGTGTGCGTGCGCGCACGCGTGTGTGAGTGTGTGTGTGTTCCTAAAAGAATAAATTCGAAAAAAAAAACAGAGGAAATTACGTATGAGATAATCATGTATTGTTCGTGAATTAATGGCTGAACATAAAACGTTTTCTAAGAACTAAATATATTAGTAATAATAAGATACAAACATCAATGTATTCACAAGTTTGTAACCTCTATTATAATAAGTGCTTTATTTTACATTTTCAATGAGAATATTTTATAAATTTTAAAATGATGATTGTCTCAGTAGTTTTATCTTATGTGTGGAGCCTGGGTCTGGGCGCCATCTTATCTTCATAATAGTAATTTATCCACATGGCTTGGGATGAATGATTGAATACGACCAACGTTAAAAATTCTGCAAGGCATCAACTTCGGCTTATTAACTTCTTAACTATTGATAATTTGAAAAGTTTCCTACTTCTGCTTCCCCCTATCTCCCACGATCTCTCTTTTTCTATCTCTCTCTCTCTCTCTCTCTCTCTGTATATATATATATATATATATATATATATATATATATATATATATATGTCTGACACTCTCTTCCTTTTTTTTCTTTCTTTAATAGCACTAATCTTTTAGTACAACTAAACACACTAATTCTCTACTATAATGGATTCAACCAAAATCTTTTTATTTATTTGTTTTACTGTCGATTCCTGATTGGCTCAATTCATACGGACGTCTATGTCCTAATGAGCTTCAAAATAGATGTGGTACGATCCCAGCTAAGAGATGTATAAAGTAAATGGGATTAAGTTTGTCAGCTATTAATGCTGCGTGCTACAAATTTATATGTTGCCTGGCAGTTGTGGTGGAAATTCAAGGCGACTTTTTAGCATAAAATGCATACAATGTAAGTTCTCTTAAGGAATGCACTTTAAATATTGAGAATATATCATTCTTTCTTTTCATATCTCACGTACTAATTTTATTTTAATCCCATGTAATACATTTGTAAACTATGAAAACTTATTCTGTTAATATTTGATTTATTTTAAGTTCACGAATTTAAAACAAAGATTATTAATTACACTATGGGAACGTACAGTCGATAAGAAACAATAGAATATTCTTATTCTCTATCTCGCCTTTTTCCTTCCCCATGTCTCTCTCTCTCTCTCTAATTTTATATATATATATATATATATATATATATATATATATATATATATATATGTATATATATATCTTGCCATCTCTATCTCTCATTTCCCTCTTTTAGTTTCTAATTTTCTTACTGTTGTTTTCTTTCTTTGATCACCATTCATCGTGCTTTTTCTGTGAGATGTGCGTTGTTTGAGAATTACCCAAAGGAACTATTTCGATTGAACTATTATAAATATAAAAACATAAAGAAAATAAATCAAACAAACAAGATAAGATAATATATAGATACAAGTTAAATAAACACTTATTGTAAGTTTAAATGAAACAATAAACGCAAAATTCCATGTGACATTTGCTTCTATTAATAAGAGGCTAATAATCGTCCATCGACAACGGATAATCATTTTTTCGTTTTCTAATTCGAAAGCAACAAGAGTTGATAAATAGGTTGCCTTCTAGCAGTAAATAATTGAATACTGAATTATGGAAAAGTATGTCTAATTGCGAATGTTTATAATAAAAATAGTTCTATATTATAAGATGAATAAAGGTAGTAGAGACGTATACATCATTTAGAAAAGGCATTTCAGAACACAAAATGAAGAATTATTTCATTTCAGAGCTACAGAGTTCTGTTATTTGTTTTGTGTTTTGTTTTTTCGTATTGAACTTATCTTTATTCATCTTTTGACTATTGTGTTGGTTTTGTCAGCGTTGGCATTTATATTTAGATCATGAGGGTTACCTATCGTTGCCCGCGTATAAAAAAATGATACCACCAATAAATGACAAGAATTATCGAACAAAGTTTAAGTTAACGGAAAAAATATGCAATATTAATAGTAATAGTCTAATCAAGGATCAATTCTTTTGATCATTATTTTAATAAAACAGAATGTATCAATAGCACGAATCAACCGAATATAATCATTTTGAAATAGTTGGGGCATATTATTAAAACAAACACTGTGTAATGAAAACAGGACAAGAGATTTCGTCTAGTAATCTTTTATTCAGTTAAGAATCTTACTACTCGTCTACTTGACAAGCGGAAATGTATAGTTTTTATAGCTTGGATAATTAAAGAGGATATAATCCATATTCACAACATTCTACCCCACCAAATTTCTCACTGATAAGGAAGAAAGTCCCTTAAATGTCCAGGCTCCCTACGAGCTTTCAGTGGCCGCTTTGGCATTCCATAATTCGGGGTCAGAGTACTCAAATAGGAAGGCTGCGTGCCTGTCTGTGGACTTTAAAATATCTCGATCCGAAATGTTTCCTTGTCAGAGGAGGAGGCCGTTCCGCGTCAGAGTCAGTCTCTGGATGAACACGTTTTTCGGTGCTAGTCCGTTAATATGTCAGAGATTCAGGTGTTGGCCCATCCGAAGTGTCTGACGGAGCCCCAACGGGAACAGTGTCATTAGACGACGTGTCAGGAGCAATTTCAGTGACAGGATCTTCCGGAGGGGCTTCAGTGTCAGGGGAAGTTGGTCTGTCCTCAGGGGTTGTCCACGGTCCTGGTACGTCTCCTGCAAGTGCTAGGTCTTTGAGAGACACATTAGACCCTCTACCATCTGCATGTCGTACTAGAGCGTATGGCTCGTTATTGGTGTAGTGTGCATGTTGTCTCAGAAACACAGCACCGGTTCGAGAGAGCCCAGATGGAAACGAAGTTCTCGCCGAACTCCGTCGCTGAAAAGGTAAAAACCTTTCGTGTGGGGTAGCATTCGTGGCGGTACACAATAGGGATCGAATGGCGTATAAGGAGATGTTCTCAATTATCAATCGACCATCCGTTATTTTATGCAGCTAAATAATATTTTTCGTATTGGCCATTACTCTTAATGTAGTAGGGAGTTGTCCGGCTTATAGCTACGCTTCGTTCCCGCAGAAATTGTCAATGCTGTGACAGACATGAAAGAAGTCCTCAGTCCGAATATATATAAGCAGGTACCCCAAAGACAGCTAATAGTGAACATAAGCATTGTATAATTGCAGTAGCCGATATGTCTGAGCAAGGGAAGGTAAAAGGAACCGTGAATATTCGTCGACAACGTTTAAAGTATATCGGTTCCTTGTTTTGCTTGTTAGCGGTCCTTTAAAATCAAGATTGAGTTTTTCAAACGGCTGTGTTGCTTTTATTAAAACGCCAGTTTTGGATTTATAAAAGTGAGGCTTTATTTCAGCACACGTTCGGCAGGAATTTGTAGTTATTTTTACCTCCTCTACTGAAAAAGGAAAGTTTCTACACCGAACAGCATGAACAATTCAAGGGACGCCTGGATGACAGAGATTGTTATGCAACGTTCAGAGATCGTCGCCGCTTGATGCGTACAGAATACTTTTGACAGTGTATTGGCAGTGAAGTCCTCCTTGCCGCGTCGGTAGCTGACGTCAAAGGAAAAACAATATAGTCCAATTCTCCTCCTCGCTATTTTCGCATTCTTTATTTTTCTTGTAGTCTTAGAGTTAATTAGAGTTAAACATAAAAGCAACTGATTTTTGGTCAGTAATCAATTTAAAGTGGCGTCCGATCAGGTAGTATCGTCATTTTCTCAATACCTCGACTATGGCGTAGGCTTCCTTTTCAGCCGTGGAGTGTCATCGTTCAGCCCGTGAAAGGGTCCTTGAAAAAAGTCTACAGGACGATCAGCTTGTCTCAAAGAATCAACAATAGCACAGTCTGATGCACCCGTTTCAACAATCAGAGGAATATTCTGGTGCAGTCCCCCGAATGCCTCAACGGCTTGACGGTACAGAGGAAAAGTCTCTACTTGTGATAATTGATGTATCTTTTATGAGAACAATGCAATCCATTGGGAGTAGTGAGCAAACATGTCCATAGCACGTCGAAGGGAAGGCCAATTGTGAGGGACAGGTAGCTGGAGTAAAGGTTTCAATCGATCTGCTATAAAACCTTTGCTTATGGTATACCCCACTAGGTTTATTTTGTCCAGTCCGAACGAGTATTTTTCGTTGTTTAGGGTAAGGTTGTATTTGTCGACGGCGGACATGAACTGTCTGAAATTTTTGTTGTGCTCCTTCTTATTATGACCACATACTGTAACGTTGTCAATGTACGCACATGTGCCTTCCAGTTTCTCATCTGTTATGATTTGGTCGACTATCCTTTGAAAGTTGGCTACGTCATCCGTAACGCCGAAATTGATATAGTCGACTGTTTGCCTCGAAAGCTGTGTATAGTTTGTTTCTATGTCTAATGGGGATCTGATGGTAGGCGTTTTTCAAGTTCAGAATGCTAAATATAAGATATTTGGATATTTCGCGTATCATTTCATCTATCCTGGGTAGTGTGAAGGCGTTCAAAAGAGTAAATCTATTTATCGCTTGGGAGTAATCTACAACCATTCTCTTTTTATGGTTTTCAGAAGTGGTTATAACTACCTTAGCCCTCAAGGGTGATTTGCTAGGCTCAATTATACCCTCCTCAAGTAGTCTTTTTATCTCAGTCAATGATTATTATTATTATTATTATTATTATTATTATTATTATTATTATTATTATTATTATTATTATAAACAAAAGACTGCTTCTCACTGCTATGAGTTTGCAGTTTTCAGTTAGGCTTTTGAAAAGTGACGGGTACTGGATTTTTGCTGTCGCCAATACACAAATTTTTACTGCGGTCATTGAACCGCCAAAAGGAATTTCAATCTGTGAGTGTTGTTGCAAAAAATTGTGTTCCAGTATTATTTTGCAACAAACGTTTTTCATTACCGATAATTTAGTGGTTTTATATGAGGCGTCATTGAATAGTAAGTCTACCAAACAACAACATACTTATACAGGCAATGACGCGTTTGCCATTGTTACATTGTTGGGTTAGGGAACAAAATACAATTTATTGATTTTTACCAAGCTTTCTTTAATAATATTTTCTGAGCTCTCGGTATCAAGCAAAAAATTCGTAGATCTGTTAATTTTCATTTTTGCAATGGTTTTTGTAAGGCAGTCAGGGGAGGCGGCTAAAAGTTGCAGATGTATTTTGACGAGTGGCATTGTAGAGGGTTTTAGAATACTTGCATACCTTTGAAAAATGACCAAGTTTTTCACATTTATGACAAGGGGTATCTCTGGAAGGGCAGGAAACTCGTAGGTGTTTAAATAAGCCACGAAAATAGCAGGTGTTCCTTTTAAAAACGGCAGTGACCTATTGTTCTTGAATCTTCGTCGGACTATTATCATATGAATGGGGCAGTAGGAATAGGTGGTTTTAGCGCGGCGCCCAAGGTATTTTTTTTTTTTTACACAGTGATCACCACTTATCAACGCCCGGAAGCTACTCAGGGATAAGAGTTATTGCAAGCACATTACGTTAGTGTGGAGATTTAATGAAGTGTTTACTTAAGGGGGCGGTTCATTAGGAATTTGTTAACGTTGGACTTGAAGAGATCCAAGTTGTAGTCCGGTGAGAAGCAGGCAGACGGAACAGAGTTCCACAGGCGTGCAGTTCTAAGAAAGAAGCTTTGTTCATGGAATCTACGTTTTGATTTAAACACAGATAAAGAGTGGGGGAAATTTTTCACAGTGGATTCGGCTAGACGGGTGTTTTTCGTGAAAGATTGGCGAGGGGAGACCAGAGATTGGAGCTCAGACGAGCACCTGCCATGGAAATAACGATAAAACAAGGATAGGCTCGCAACGTCTCTTCTGTGGTAGAGAGGTTGCAGGGTAGAGAAAAGGGCATCCCCCACTAAGCCACGAAGTCTATTTTGTACTCTGTCAAGGCAGGATAGGCTGTTTTTAGCAGCTCCTGCCCAGAAATGGCAACAGCTTTCCATCCTTGGACGTACTTGGATTTTATTTAGATCGAGAATTGCATCAGTAGTGAGATATCTTCTGGAGCGGGAGAAGGATCCCACCATCTTTCCAGCGACCTTGGTAACAGACTTGATGTACGTGTTCCATTTCAGATCAGGAGTAAAGGTCAAGCCCAGAAGCTTGTCAAAACACGGGGCCTCACACAGACGAGAGCCATCCATCCCAGTTGATGCCAGATGGGGATCAGAGCGTTGATGGTGTAAGGATAGGAGTTTGGTTTTGGATGCATTAAATGTAACCAGCCACGTCTTCTCCCACTGAACCAGGCGCTCGAGATCAGAGGAGCGAGAATCAGAGAGAGCTTTGTCATTTACAGCCTTTGATGTGTTGCCGTAGATGGTCGTGGCATCAGCATAGATGTCAACGAATGATTTAAGTATGTGTTTAGGGAGGTCATTGATGTAGATCAGGAAGAGACTTGGGCCCAGGATGAACCCCTGAGGAACTCCAGCATTTATATTGCAGGCCTCCGATTTTTTTTCCATCGACCACTACTCTTATGAGCCTATCGGAGAGAAATGATTTAATGATTGAGAAAACATTTCCAGTTATACCTTAGCTGGAAATCTTGTGAAGTAGACCCTTATGCCATACCTTGTCGAAGGCCTTTGATATGTCAAGAGCAATTGCCCTAGAAAGGAAGCCTTTGTCAAGAGATTCACTAATCCTGTGAGATATAACTGTCAGCACATCTGTGGTAGAGCTTGCAGAGCAGAAACCATATTGTGTGTCACTAAGAAGGTTATTTCTGCTGAGGTGGTTGACTATTTCTCTATTTAATATGGATTCAAGCAACTTACTCATAACACACAGGAGACTTATTGGTCTGTACTGAGAGGGAGATGACTTATCACCTGAATTCTTAAATACAGGGCAAACTGATGAGGTCTTCCAGGGAGTCGGAAAGCACTTCTCCTTAAGGCAGCGCTTAAATAGTTTCGTAAGTATGGGAGCAAGTTCTGGTTGAAGCTCTTTTAATACTATAATTGGGATGCCATCAGGGCCAGTTGCTTTACTGGAATCTAGGTTCTTGATTAGCTTGGCGACCTCATGCACGGATATTTGTATGTTACCTAGCTTGTTCTGTGTTATAGGAGGAAATATGGGGAGTTGATGGCCTTCATCGCACAGGGTAGAATTAGCTGCAAAGTTCTTTGCAAATAGTTTGGCCTTGTCTGACGCTGACGAGATGACCTCTGGTCCATTGATAATGGTTGGGATAGAACGCATACTTCTGGTTGGGATAGAACGCACACAGGATTCTATTTGTTATTTGCCAAAACTGGTGGGAACCAAGCCGCTGATCAGCTACCTTGGATTTAACAGACTGGGCATATAGCTCTCTTGCATTTTTTATTACGCTTTTACAGTGGTTGCTGGCAGTCCTGAAAGCAGCTTTAGTCTCAGTGCATCTATTACGTTGGTAGCTATGGAAAAAGTTGTTTCTGTGCGCGATAGCAGCAGCACATTCTGGGGAGAACCATGGCTGGCTGTTGAGTTTTTGTTGGAATTTTTTAGATGGTATGAATTTGTCTATGCCTACAATTAACCATTCGGTCAGATCTGATACTATAGAGGACACTTCCTTTTTAAACATGGAGTGCAGAGGTAAATCAGATATGAATGTACGGAAGCTATCCCAGTCAGCCATAGAGTATCGCTATACAGTACGGTGGAGGGGTACGTCTGGGGACTTATTACATTTCGTTTTTATCTTAAATGATACGACAGAGTGGTCGGAGGATCCTAGAGGAGAATGAACGGAGCATGAACATAGCTCAGGGGAAGTTGAGACAAAAAGGTCTAGGAGGCTTGCATATTGACCGGGTGTATCGGGCACACGGGTGGGTTCGCGAACAATATGAGGTCATAAGCAATGGCAAAATCATGATAAAACCTCCCCTCATCATCTGTCTTATTTGAATGGGTCAGCCATTCCACGTTATGGACGTTGAAGTCACCACAGATGTGGATGTTAGCCGAGGGATGTGCAGACAGTATGTGGTTTATTTTCTCAGATATGCTCTTAAAGATAGTAACTCCACTGTTGTGGGGCCGATAGAGGGCAAATATAAATTCAGTGGTGTAAGCAAGTGCAACCCTGAAGCACATATAGGGTAAATTAGGATCTTCTCTAGAGATATCCCTGCCACACGGGAAGCCATCTTTAATGTAGGCACATATTCCATGCCCATGGCGATCTTGGGAGTCAGATTTAGCTGTTAAGTTAGAGTAACCGTTAATTATGAACTCATCTAGGGAAGTGGTCGGCCCTATTCCAGTTTCGCTTAGAAATAATATGTTCGGTTTCGTCTCCTGTAATTGGGTTTCAACCTCTGGAAGGTTGGAACGTAGACCCCTGATGTTGGAGAAGGAGACCTGGTAGTAGGGGTCTACGTTGGAAGATGGGGTTCTAGGTTTATTCGAGTTTTTATTCTGGAGATATTTCATGTTGAGATTTTGGGATTTGTGGAATAGGTCGGCATACTTGGTTAGAGCAGTACAGAGATGGAAAGTAAGAGAGAAAAAGACAGGAATTTTTTTTTGTAGCACACGAAAAGGTAAAGCCGTAACAATTACCCACTAGTATGGCATCGAGAGGTCCCACCAGAGACTACTGCATGGTCCAGATCCACTCACCAAATGGCAATACAGCAGTCCCAGTACTTTGCGCCTGTTGATAGGACAGCCTCCTTAGTGGTTAATCCAAGGTTCGGGTCCCTGACTATCAGGTGGATAACGTCAGCCCAGAGAAAACATTTACCTCCAGCATCCTTACTAGTGACATGGCCACAAGGACAAACAGAGACAGAAAAATATCCGACATCTCAGACTACTGTTCACCAAGTACTACCGACCTTTAAGCAGCTTTTTCTTCACCCTTTGTCAGAAAAATCACTCATTGAATGAGGACTGAGGGACAAAAAAGGAGAAACGAGAGTTACTGGAGCTGCCGATAACACATCCACTGTATTATCTACTCTCCATTAAAAAAAGGGGGGGGGGAATGGGTACAAGTGACTTATTTATATCTAAGTATCTGGCTGTATATAAGAACTAAACGTCTGTATAGCACATTCGAAGGTATATGCTTGCACATAAGCTGTTCTAAGGGTAAGGGTCTTATTCTCAATAAGACGTTATCTTACCTGAGCATTACGTAAGCCGTTAATGAAGGTCTCCAAAATGTGTTGCTCTTGGGCATCTAATGCCGTCATTATGCAAAAGTTGCAATCTTTGCCCAGTGTCCGAAGGCTCTTAAGGAAATAGTCCAATCTTTCGCCTGATTCTTGTCGGCGAGTCGCAAGTAGATGTCTAGAAAGCATCTCATTTTGGGGCTTTATATGTGCAGCGTTCAGTACATCGATTGCTTCTACGTGGCAACGCAATCCGAGATGATTTAATTGACTGTGTGAGACAGGTAGTTGGTCAGGAGAGCACGTTTATTGATGGGGCGTCCCAGTCTTCCTGAATGTAGAACCTCGATGAAATTTGTAAATGTCTCCCGCCAATGTTTCCAACGCTTGTCGGATGAATCGCTTTCTGGATCTGTAGTAAATCGCTCCGGTCGCATAAATTGTTACATACTGAATTGACTAAATTGTAATGAAAACAGGACAAGAGATTCTGTCTAGTAATATTTTATTCAATTAAGAATCTTACTACTCGTCTACTAGACAAGCGGAAATGTACAGCTTTTATAGCTTGGATTATCAAAGAGGTGATAATCCATATTCACAACAGACATAATTCTATTCCATGTCTTAGTCAATTATATACGAAGACGATCATACCACTACCAGCAAGTTTTTGAAACTTGGCCTTGTGACGTTTCCCTGATAACAATCTAGCTACCAAAACTAGAGTCCCTTTTATCCATATCTACATGTCAACACAGCTCAGCATCACCATTACTAATGATATATATATATATATATGTATATATATATATATATATATATATATATATATATATATATATATCGTTGGCTCCCACTTGTGTCCGAATGTTAGGTTTATCTGCTATCTTCTTTATTACTATTAATGAGTAATATTATTTGAAGACCTAATCTATGGTTGAGGAGTTCACACATCAGTGTTTTCCTCCTCTTCGCAAAGTCTGCTATGCCTTAACCTGTTGTTCTCCTCATGTGTACCGATCTCTGGCAGTTTGTTATCACAAAGACGATCGGTGTCGGTTAAGGCATGGGTGCGCTTAAACTTGTCTATCAAACGCATATTGGGGGCATCGTGGTCTAACCCCGTCGGCAATTTCGCAATAGATTTTATAGGAACCTGGATGGATACATTTTATGGACCTGGCCTGCTCAGCCAAGGCGGTAATGGAATTTTAGTATGTGTCTCAGTTTTCCGTGTTAGAAGTGTTTTAGTTTTTTTTCTATTGCTTCTATATTGTGCATATAGAAATTTGGATAGCACATTGCCGATTAATGTAGCAGTTATCCAAATTTCTGTTGGCAAAGAAATGCTGGTAATTTCATCAAGACATGATTGAATTTTTGTTTTTACTTTTGTAAATATATTGAGAATTATTTTTCAGTGAAGTACTTTTTTGATGAAATAGTATCATTTGGACAAATATTTGCAATGCCAGGTGTTACAGAATATGGTTGAATATCAAGAGCAATCATTTTCAGTAGTTTGGTGTTTTGATGGAGGCTCATAGTTGCTACCACTTGTTCCTGGAATGTCTGTCCCTGAACATTCATTGCGTTTCCTTTTCCTCTCTGCAAATGTTGCTTCTTCTGGATGAACATATTAGTTGTTGTAAAAGCTTCTGTTGATTTGCCACCCTTGATAATGTGGTTTGCAGGCAGCTGTATTCTTATTCTTGGAATTGATATCAAAATACTTCCAGCATAAACTGGTTGCCCTAATAGTGGAAGGTTGTTTATATTTAATTCATTTTTACGTATTTAAACTACTTACGTGTAATATTAAATTAGTTATTTATCTCAATAAAATACGCAGTATCTAAACCAGAAAAATAAAAATATGTAAGCGTTCAAAAAAGAGTAACAAGAATATAACTGACAAAGAATATTTTATTTTCGGTTCACACGTGGTTGCAATTTACTGTACAATTCTGCACCGTGAAAACTGAAAGATGGAGTAATAATAATAGGTACCGGCAGCAGCCTTATCATTTAAAACTCTTGAGAATTTCCACCATTCAGTTAATAAAACAGAACTGAAAATAACACCGAATTAAGCAAACAATGATCTTTATTTTCGTGTAAGAAGTGTAACAAATATCCAAAAGAAAATGTCTAATTCGTTTTTAAAATTTAATTTAATAAATTAACCATTGATAATAACCATGGCAAACGCGATATCAAATTAAAGTTAATTCAATTTCCTATCAAATGGTTCTAAGAAATTGTATCTAGCTTTATTCGCATAAACACGCAAAGCAATAGCCAATGTCTATACCTATAGTGTTTTGGACGAAATCAATTTTCTGAAAGTAAACAAACACGGAAACCTTTTTAAAAGCGACACTAATTTTTCTCTCCCAAGTAATTTTTATTTTTAACTTGAAAACATATTTTAAAGAGTAGTGTTAATCAATATTCTATTTAAATTAATTAATGTACATTTAATTTAAATTAGATTTTAGAGAAAAAAAACGCAGTGCTTATGCAGTGAAGGTACCGTGTTATATTTTTAAAATAGTATTTTCAATTTTACTGCATATTTTGTTTATTGAATTGTTGGGTGAAAGTACAGAACAGTTACAAACCCTTCTCTCCACATATAAAGAGTGGTTTTCCAAATAATATCGTTATTCTTTCAGCATAGTATTTTCTTTGCAAGAAAAAGATAAAAAAAAAACATTTTATGCGATTGTATTTTTTCTAAAACTTAACAGAAAATTGCTATAAAGTGAACAAAAATATCACCAGATTGCATAAATCTAACCACCTATATGTCATAAAATTAGAAAACATTGAAATTATAGTTTAAATTGAATAATTCCTAGTAATGTTTACAACCGACGGCCAAGAAAAAACATGTTTGACGACAGTCGATTGACACAATTTTTTTTAATGTAAAATGGAAATGGAATGTAAACGAAACAAAATAAACGAGTTTTATGTATAAAAAAAAACAACATTTTGGCTATGTTCAATTAAATGCTGTGATTGTTTACAAGGGATTTACTGGTGCTTTTATATATTAGGTCACTTAGGGGGATAACTCCATTTTACTAAGAGATTCGTTCATATTTTTCGACTACTATTTTTATATAAAACGCAATTTGAGGACACAAAAAGATTTTTTTCCAACTACTTTATTCAATGTATTAAAAATAATGTCCTAAATTCTCGTATGAAAAATGATTATTAAAAAAAATCCGCTTTGTGCAAATCGTTCTGCTTCACATATATGCCATAAGAAATCCTTTCTGATTAATGTTTACCAGTTAAAAATAATGTTATTCTGAAAAACAACCAAGTTCGTTTGCCTATTTTAAATCTGGTAAAAATTAATCAGAAGAGACTTTTTCTTGGTAATCAACGTAAAAAAGAACGGTACGTACAAATTGGGAATAAATCATTTGTAATCAATGACGGCGTAAACTTTACCAAATCCAATAAAAAAATAAAATAAAGATTTTTAAACAATAAAAAAAACAATAATACTTATGCAGCGAACTTTTTGGAACCCCATTTCTTAATATATTGAGGAGATAGTATTTATTTTTAACTAGTCTGTCCTTTCACCTAAAAATTTAATAAACAATACAAAAGAAGTGATTTGTTCTGCAAACAGTGAAGAAGGACAACTAAAGTTTTTTCTCCATATGTGTTTAATTGGGTAAGGGGTTGTGAGAACCACCTAAAATGGACAAATGTGATTAGTGCCAAGCGAATAAATCAGCAGAATATCAAGGAAATACGAGTTGTATAAATTACTTTATCGTTGATACGTTTACTTAATTACATCGCCATGATAAAAAAAATGAAAAATACTGCATAACATTATTACATTTTCTTGAGGATACATGGTGTAAAGAGCTAACATTTAGAAAATAGCATTCTACAATATCTATTGAATAGGCATTCCATCTCTGTATTTTTTAATAATATTTATGATGTGTGATTTTGAAATAAGTGTATGTTTATGAGATTTTGGTACGTTATTCTGCCACCAAAATTGAGCATATCGGCATTTTTTCAACTTATAATGAAGTAAGTTGCAGTTGTACTTGTTTTTTAAAAAGGTATAATAATCATTATGTACAGAATTATATTGAATATTCATATTTACTGTAATTTAATTCAGTTTTATTTTATGATACTTTAAAAATTGTCCATCAGTGCAATTTTGCAATTATAAATGATGAAATGTTCACTTTTCACACCTCAAAAATGAAGGCCAAAATTGAATTCGAAATAATTGTATTTATGTGATGAAAGCATAATTTGTGACATTTTTACTGGCTACTTTTTTGTCAGTTGGTTTAAAAGGTGCAATGTTGTAATTTACACATGTTCGTGCTTCATGGCCCTCAGCAGGGTAGTGTATCCTGCTAATGTTGCTTCATTATCATTAGTGAAAAGCAGATATAGAATCCAATTCTTAATATGTTTTCTATGCCAATCTTGTAAAATTTATATTTGAATCATAGATCTAGTAAGTAGACATACACAAGATTTGATCACTTAGATAGAATGAAAATCTTGTTCCCATTGATAAGCTAAATTGTTCAACAATGGTAAGAAGTATTCAACTAAAGTCAAATATACTAGAATTAGATAGGATAACTTTGATAGAAATAAGCTCAGATCTAAATTTGTACGTATTGCTTCTTTGGTGACTTTTTCAAATGGGCGCAGGAACTGCATTTTTTTAACAATCTTATATTCGTAAATTATTAAGGTAAGAATCTTACCAACAGCAAACATTACAAGATTTTTTCGTTATTCTTAATTTATTTTCAGCATATAACATGTTGAATTCCGCCACATGGCCACATCTTGAATGAGTTTGATTTTCCAAATTAAGCTTATTTTGTATTTTAGTTAATTTGCTAATTACTAGTAGAAAGTTATTAAAGTGAGAAACGGTATTTCTGTTAGATGTAAGTCTGAGTTACAACGTATGATAGTGATTCTCAATCACATTTCCTGACACCAGCAACCATATTTGCTCATGCAGAACTAAGAAAACTTTTTTGAGAATCTTATACTTATACTCACTAATAACATTGTGCAAGTTTACACTTATACTTTATATATGTTTGTATACCAGGGAATGGAACAACTCTAAGCACAGCTCTGCACTATTCAAAGTTATTTGAAAACCTCAGTAAGGGAGCATTATCTGTTATAACTGTCCAAATGCTGCTAATTTCGGCAAGAGAAAATTGAATTTTTGTTTTACTTTTGTAAATATATCAAAAATTATTTTGCAGTGAAGTACTTTTTGATGGAATGGTGTAATTTGACCTAAGTTTTACAATTTTAAATCCAATGTCAGATGGTACAGAATATGGGTGAATATCAACAGCATCATTTCTCTTATCAGATAATGGATCTCTAGTGACTTGTGGTTATTAATATCCCAAACTTTCTTCTTGGGCAATATTGATTCTATCTGGAGGATCGTAGTTGCCGCCGCTTGTTTCTGGGGTGTTTGTCCCTGGATATCCATTATGATTCCTTTTTTATTTGCAACTTTTGCTGCTTTTGGAAAAACCTTTCTAAAATAGTTTAACATATTAATTGTTGTAAAAGTTTTTGCTGATTTGATGGTTTCACATAACTTGCAGGCAGCTGTATTCTTATTCTCGGGATTGACATCAAAATACTTGCAGCAGAAACTGGTTGCCATAATAGTTGAAGGTTGTTGTCAATTTTTAATTACATTTTACATATTTAAATTACTTATTTCTGATATCTAATTAGTAATTTATCTCAATAAAATATGCATTATCTAAACCAGAAAAATAAATATATATATATGTAGTCGAGATTTAGAAGGCTATCACAATGCGAGGAATGAGATATAGTCGGTGTTGGTGAGAGAAGACGAAAACAAGTGGCGATTTACAAATCAATAAGTACATACATATATGTCTATATATATATATATATATATATATATATATAGACATATATGTATGTACTTATTGATTTGTAAATCGCCACTTGTTTTCGTTGTTTATATATATATATATATATATATATATAGACATATATGTATGTACTTATTGATTTGTAAATCGCCACTTGTTTTCGTCTTCTCTCACCAACACCGACTATATCTCATTCCTCGCAATGTGATAGCCTTCTAAATCTCGACTACATACCTATCCCACACAATGCTTCAAGTAAACTACATATCTATTCTAAAAATATATATGTATTGGTAGCAAGAGTCCGAAAATGAGGAACAAGAGTACGACTGATGAAGAATGTTTTATTTTTTGGTTCGCACATCGTTGCAATTTACTGTACAATTTCTCAACGTGAAAACTTAAAGATGAAATAATAATTTTCTTTGACAGTGATTTAAAGTACAAAATAATGTTAATTCGATAGAAAAAGGAAGGAGGAAATTTTTTTATATGCTTTCATCTATTTGCCTCAAATTCAGTGCAATTGTAAAAGTCTACAAGTTAACGGCACGTCATGCCCGTTATTTGATAATATGGCGTAGATAATGCATGTTTCTTCGATAAATGTTACTGGCAAGCATAAAGGGAGATAATTTGTCTTCACTTACAATAAAATTTAATTAATATTAGTATCATGACAAAAGAATTTGCTGCTAAATCAGCATTAGAAAACCTATAATCGGTAATACGCCGATTATCCAAGGCTGATTAATTGGTAATCGGCCAATTTGCTAATCAGTACATCCCTAATTATTACATGTCCTGGCATCGGTATCTATTAGTCACACACATCCACACACCCACACACACTTACATACACATGTGTATAAATGTATCTTTGTTTGTACACGTGATCACTTGTTTATTTGCATGTATATTGTTAAAAGTGTGTGCTTGATAAATAATTTAACAAATGGATTGTGTTATTAATGCCATTTTTTTATTTGTGTGTTAGAATTTATAATGAAATATGAACACACAAATGTGTGTGTGTGTTCATTAAAAAGTTCAAAAGAAGATTCGACATTTAAATGATTTTATTTCATTTTTCGCGCTAAGAAACATAATTTCGTTTATATTTGTTCTTTTCATCTTCGGGTATTTATTAGCCCTTTGCTCTTTCGCATTTGGTCGAATGTTAGCATAATGTAAATTTTAATTGGGTAGCCACCTCCCGCCAACATCGCCGTGCCGTCGACTTTCTTCGCCATCACACACGTGCACTCACCGTATGCGTTTGAGAATGTAGAGGAGATGTTAACTCGTGTGTTATCCATGCCATACTCCAACGAATACAGATCAGGTAAACATTTTGTCATTTCGGAAATACATTACTTTTTATGCGAGAAGAATTCGTTCTGCTTCTAATCATTAAGTTCTGAGCTTTAGCCAATTAAATGACTGTGTGTGAACATAGGATATATATATATATATATATATATATATATATATATATATATATATATATATATCTTGTACTTTATGTGTGTATGTGTATTGTGTGTGTGTGTGTGTGTGTGTGTGTGTGTGTGTGTGTGTGTGTGTGTGTGTGTGTTATTAAGAAAGTTGTCTATTTATTAACAAATTGATTCGTTCCAGCTTTGTCATGTTCACAAGTTTTGAAAGCAGTACCATAAAGTGTTCAAGATGGATAATGATCTCGTTGGATTCGATTTATTACTGCATCTATTGACAACCCCAGTGATAAGCATGCGGGCCTTTCTTTATTATAATTTTTGTCTTTACAAATAAGTATTATTATTTATATTTTTCTTCATGATAACGAATAAGTAAGACATGGGTTTTTTAAAGTCAGTAGTCACTAAAGGTTCGAGTTTCGAGCCTCGATAAGGTTAGTAGGTTTGTTGGATAAAATGGTACTGATGAGTCTTCAAAAGCAAAAAAACAAACATACATAATTAATTTATCTATCTCCCTTTCTCTCTCTCTCTGTCTCTCTCTCCTTCTCTCTCTCTCTATATATATGCATATATATATATATATATATATATATATATATATATATATATATATATATATATATATAGTAAAACTGGTAATTAGTAAAAACCTGAAGAGAGTGCTCAATGCTATTGCAGAGCAAATATGTGTTTTATTTTTTTATTACCATTTTATCTGTTTGGTTCCATATGTTTCGGATGTTGGACCATGTTTACGATCCAACAGCCTCGTCAGACCTTACAGAAATGGTTGTTAATATTTGGAAGAAGTGTTTTAGAGGAAATACGAGAAAAAAAAGGATGTATTATCTCTTACCACCACCCCTTTTTTCTCGTATTTCCTCTAAAACACGTCTTCCAAATATCAACAACCATTTCTGTAAGGTCTGACGAGGCTGTTTGATCGTAAACATAGTCCAACATCCGAAACATATGTAACCAAACAGATAAAACGGTCATAAAAAATAAAATACATACACACACACACACACACATATATATATATATATATATATATATATATATATATATATATATATATATATATATATATATATATATATACTTGAAGAGTTATGAGTTAAATGAAGAGAGTGAATTCAATTCTTTAAGAGGAGACTTATCGGGATAATACAATTCTCAACAAATTGCTTTGGGGCTTATAGAGTCAATAAAGCAGAGAATGAAGTTATAAAAATTATATGTTTATATATATATAGAGAGAGAGTGATTCATTTATTTAATAAGGGTACACATACATGGAATTGGAGTATAAAGGGAACTCTTTATGCCAAGGTATTTCGAAGATTAATGCTTCTCATCAGAAGAGTAGAGAAGATGCTAGGTAACAAAATGGGGATGTGACGTCTAGCGGGAGATTCATTAGGAACGAAATAAATAAATTATTGATGTTGTTTTGAGGAACTATATTGAACTCTGTAATGTAAAAAGGTATACGGGGTGTCTATCATAGTTTATAAAGAAAGTGGGTAGTTTATGTGTTTAAATTCTATGGGAAAAATAGGGTAGGTGGTGCTTCTAGTTTATTCGTAAGTGTAGACGTGTTATAACTATAAGGAGGGAGTTTACGCTAAATGGTATTATCAACAGATATAACTAAGGCCACTGCAGCACTAAGAGAATGTGTATACCTTTATAAAATAAACGAATCACTCTATATGCATCAGTATGTTTTTGCAGGTCAGTATATGTTTAATTTGGAAATCGCTATGAAACACAGATAAGTGAAATTTGGTACACTGCAGGAGCATAACATGGCGCTTTGTTTCTCTGATTTTTTGGAATTTGAACAAATATTTTGAAAATTATGTTAATTTTTCCCATTTTCTGGCAATTTTAAGTGTGTATCACTTTATTGCAGGTCTCCCAAAAGTGCCTAGAAAGGGTCGATTGTCAGTTAGTAAAAACGAACTATTGTTGCAGGCCTTGCAGAAGGTTTATCTCTTGCAGATCTAGCCAAGTATCTTGGAAGAGATCGAAGAACATTGTCTTCAATCGTTGAAAATTCAAACATCAACGCAAGGAAGGACAAAAACACAAGAAAGTCAGTTTCTGCTGGTGATGTTAGAAGAATTCGCCGTCAAAGTATCAAGCAGCCGGACAGCTTGTTGTTGCATTACTTGCAGAAGGTTTATCTCTCATAGATCTAGCCAAGGTCTTGGAAGAGATCGTTGAAAATCCAAACATCAAACGAAGGAAGGATAAAAACACAAGCATTTGCTGTCAATTTATCAATCAGCCAGACAGCAACAGTGCTGTTATATTTGACAAGGCTGGAATACTTTCCTTGTCCAGAACGACACGTTGCAATGTCTTAAATGAAATTGCAAGAAACATTAAGCCAATAGCAAGACCTGTTTAAAACCAAACATATAAGGAAAAACGTTTGGCTTGGGCTCAGAAATATAAAACCAGCTTTGAAAATGTTCTTTTCACCATTGAGACAAGAGCAACCCTTGATAGACCAGATAGGTGGGCCAAAGTTTGGAGTCTTTTTGGATTCCCTACCCCTTAGCGATTCTGTCATCAACAGGGAGGTGAAGGTGTCATGTTTGGGGCTGGAATAATCTGCGACGGACTAATTGGACCATTTCGAGTACCAGAACGTGTCTAACTGAAAGCCAGTCTTATATTTTATTTTTAAATGAGCATTTGTCACCATGGCTTCATGACTTTCCATTGGGGCGTCACTGCAAATTGATTTATATACACGACCATTCGCCATCCCACTCAATACACAAAACAATTATAGGAGTATAAATAATAGATGTATCCGTCAACGATTACGTCACAAACATTACCACTAATTATTATATTTTAATTTCATTCTAAAATTCATAAAATGTGACAAGTCATAAATTTAAATATTCTTCTTGCTTATTTATTATTATCATAACAGTTATACAACTTCTCTATTATACTCAAGCATAACATACATATAAAGAAAGTTATAATTCTGCCATCTAATTTACATCAGTGTCTGTGATTTATGCAAATAGTAACAGTTAACAGCTAAAGAGAGATTCAGTTCATTTTTAAATGTTCACAAAGACATCAAATTCTAAAGAGTGCTTGAATCAAGATGGAGGGAGAGGCATGAGAGATATACAATGAGTGTTAAATTATGAATAGGTGGCTTGTTCAATTAATTACAAATTACGACAAAACAAGTATTTTTCTAAACACAACTCAATCCCAGAATAAAGGTATATTTAGCATGTATTTGCTGTTGTTAAAATAAATTTAAACAAAAACTTATAGAAACACACAGAATCAGCTTTTGGGTTGAATTAGTCGCAAGCCATATTTTTTTTAATTCATCAGTATAAATCTGAACAGACATTTTTCAACATCCGGACAATCAATGCAGAGTTTTGCAAATTACTTTTCATAATTTTCTAATTATCTCCATTACTTTTCAATAAGCTAAAGAATGTTTCTTCTTTTTTCATTCTGCTAGCGGGGTAATATTTGCTTTATAAAATATCGTCTTAAAACGAGAACAATTAATAAAGAATAAGCCAAACGTATTGATTAATGTCTTTTATCTTTATAATCAATCAATAAAGAAAAAGTATGTCAGATTTGACGAATTAAAAGTAAAACACAAGTTGACATAACGTGTGATAATAATAATAGAAATAACTTTTTTTAGGAAATGCAACGTTCCAAATACAATTTAACATCAATCCAAGAGTTAGTTTATTTATTAAAGTTCAACAGAAAATGTAGAATGTTTTAATAAAATGTAAATAAAGTTATTTCAAAATGATTATCTAATTAGAAATTGAAGAAAAACAATAACCAAAAGACATAGAAATAAATATGAAATATAACGTAATCTAATTGTCAGCGATTGATTTGTATTTGAATACAGGAACACTAGTCGCTGAAGCGACGTGATTGCTATGGAAACCATTCATGAAAAGCGTCGTTCACCTCGTTACGCTTTTTTACGATGTTGAACACCACTAAATTCATCATAACTTTTGCTTTACTGAACGAAAATTGAAATTATTCTTTTCACAATATAGTTGCGAAGGTGATCTATAAGCTGTAATAATTGTTTGAAATTTGGTCGAAAAATGAATGAGCAATGCAGCTTTAAAGCAGTTTTAAATGACTAAACGCGTAACTTGACCATATATTCATAATAGTATTTTTTATCTTATCAAAGAAAGAGAGATGAGTGAGAGAGAGAGAGCAAGAGAAGATTATATTTAATGCTATAACCGTAATATCATATGTTCTAGTTTAAATTATTTATTTTACTGAAAGACAATTATTTCGGGGAGGTATTTAAATCAAATACGATTCCGATTGTACTTTATTGAATATAACCAAGAGATAAAAATGGCAGCTAAGGAAGGGTTATGCTTCCCTCTGTGACTCTTTATACGAACAGAGATAAATAAGATCCATTTTTAATTGGTAGGTATTCATTCCTACAAAATTACAAAGTTTGTAGGTCATTCTGAATATAATAATCACACATGCATACGTATCGCATATCTATATAATATAAAAATAAACCATTTTCTTTTCATCCGATGCAAAATTGTGAACGACAATCCATGAGAATAATTATACATTAAGGTAAGTTACAGAAAAAGAACACACACACACACACACACACACACAGCTACGGGAGAAAAAAGCCTACTATTGTTTCTTAATATTAGCAAACAAGAAAAACAATATTTCAAATGAAATATTTTTATAAACAGTAAATCATGATTAAGAAAACCGTAGAACTTTAACGGGTTGTGCTGTTTTGTATATATTGTGTATCTGCATGTGTGTGCATCTGTATGTGTGTGTATCTGTATGTGTGTATGTCTGTGTGTTCATGCCTGTGTGTATGTGTGTATATATGTGTGTTTCTATCTGTACATGTAGAACTGTATACACGCTATAAATTCCTGGTAAAAAGTACCTTGGCACAATTTATTCGTGGCTTATTTTGATCAACCAAAATAAATGTTTCTTTTTATATATTTTTTATTATTTTTCGAATTCAGGAAAACCCAACCTAAGAACTAGTCCATTATATGTTTTCATCTAAAAAATAAATGAATGGTGAGTTCCTCCAAATAAATCAATAATTTAACAATTGCCATTTTTCATCATAATTCTAGAACGTATATTTATATCAATTGTTTGATTGCATATTTGAAAGTAAAATAAATTTGTGAATTTCTGAAAAACAAAAATAAAACTAACACATGTCGCTAATTGAAGTTTAAACTGAAATGTCATCTGCAGATGCTAAAACCTCTGAACTTATCACTCCTTAAAAAACTTGCAGTTTGAAGAAACATTTTTTAAAAAATGTTAACGTTTCAATGTGATTTGTGATCGCGACGCGAAAGAAAACAGGGCCAAATAAGAATGAGAATAGAATGAGAAAAGACATACATTGTTGTGAATATGGAAAAAATTATTGGTTTCGATTATTTAAAATATTCGAATTACTATTCGAATCCTGCATGTTATCACCATACTATTTCGTTCGATACAACTTTGGAATACTTATGCTATATATATATATATATATATATATATATATATATATATATATAGACGTGACTCTCCACCTTATGATATATATATGTGTATATATATATATATATATATATATATATATATATATATATATATATATATATATATATATATATATATATATGCATACAAGTTAGAAAAGCATTTCATCCAAGGCATGAAAATCGTTAAACAAAATGTTTTTACTATAGGCTTTAAAAATAAAGGTACAAGATTCAATTTGAAATTTATTTATCTTCAAAGTACACTTTTATAAATTTTACAAAGTAATTTTATACCTTACTTTGTAAAATGTATAAAAGTGCAGTTTGAAGATAAGTAAATTTCAAATTGAATTTTGTACCTTTATTTTTAAAGCCTATAGTAAAAACATTTTGTTTAACAATTTTCATGCCTTGGATGAAATGCTTTTCTAACTTGTATCGTACCTTTTTAAGATTATATTTTATTTAATCTATTAATTTGGATTGAAAAAAAATGAATGTGGTTTTGCATGTATTTATAAAAATTCTCGTAGTCTCTATTTCAGTTTGTATTTCTCCTCACACCACAACTCATTTTTGTAACCCCCTCTTTGTATTATTACAGGTCTGAATATTCTCTCTGTTTCAGTTTGTATTTCTCCTCACACCACAACTCATTTTTGCAATTCCCTCTTTGCCATACATGTCGAAATAATGAGAAAATCTGAAGTTTTTTAACAAAAATTTAAAATAAATTTTTGGATTAAGTTTTTTAAACTTCTTTCAGAATAGAAATCTTTACAATTTAATAAGGAACATATTTCAGATAGGTTTCATTAAAAATATTCAGTAGATAACGAGAAAAATAGAGATGAAAATTTCCAAAGGACTGTATATCTGGTTACGCTCAATAGTAGTTATCGCCAGTGAAAGTCTTTGTTATTGTTATTCTATTATTATTATTATTATTATTATTATTATTATTATTATTATTATTATTATTATTATTATTATTATTATTATTATTATTTAAAACAGTTTGTGTCCTGCTCTTTCTCGCGAGGACTAATATAGATGTACCTCTTCACCTAATGATATATATATATATGTATATATATATATATATATATATAGATGTACTACTCCACCGTATATATATATATATATATATATATATCAGACGTACCTCTCCACCATGCAGTATATCGATACTTTATGGCTGACTGGGATAGCTTCCATACATTTACATCTGATCTACCTCTGCATTCCATGTTTAAAAAGGATGTGCCCTCTATGGTATCAGACCTGACCGAATGGTTAATTGTAGGCATAGACCGATTCATACTATCCAAAAAAATTCCAACAAAAACCTAACAGCCGGCCATGGTTCTCCCTAAAATGTGCTGCTGCCATCGCGCACAAAAATCACTTTTTCCATAGCTACCAACAAGGTGTACTGAGACTAAAGCCGCCTTCAGGATTTCCAGCAACCACTGTAAAAGAGTAATAAAGAATGCAAGAGTTGTATGCTCAGTCCGTTAAATCCAAAGTAGCTGAGCAGTGGCTTGGTTCCCGCCAATTTGGCAAATAAGAAACAGGGTCCTGAACAGAAACGTGTGCTCTATCGCATCATTAATTATAAACCTGGACAAAGCCAAACTTTTTGCCAAGAACTTTGCAACTAATTTTACCCTATGTGATAAAGGTCGCCAAACCCCTGTATTTCCTCCCGTGTCTGAAAACACGCTATGCGATATACAAATATCTGTACGTTATGTTGCTAAGCTAATCTAAAACCTTGGTTCCAGTAAAGTAACTGGCCTTAATGGCATTCCTATTATAGTGCTCAAAAAGCTTTAACCTAAACTAGCTCCCATACTTACAAAGCTGTTTAAGCGTTGGCTTAAGGAGAATGGCTTTCCAACACCCTAGAAAACCTAATCAATAAGTCCCGTATTTAAAAATTCAGGTGATCGCTCATTTCCCTCTCGGTACAGGCTAATAAGCCTCCTATGTGCCGTGAGTAAGTTGCTGGAATCCACATTAAATACAGAAGTAGTTAACCACCTCAGCAGAAATAACCTTCTTAGTGACATGCAATATGGTTTCCTTCTGACAGATCTACAGCAGATGTGCTAACGGTTATATCTCATAGGATTAGTGAATCTCTCGACAAAGGTTTCCTTTCTAGGGCAATTGCTCCTGTACATATCGAAGGCCTTCGATAAGGTATGGCATAAAGGCCTACTTTACAATATTTCCAGCTACGGTATAACTGGAAATGTTTTCTCAATTATTAAATCATTTCTCTCTGATAGAGTAGTGGTTGATGGGCAAAAATCGGAGGCCCACAGTATTAATGCTGGAGTTCCTCAGGGGTCCATTCTGGGCCCAAGTCTCTTCCTGATCTATATCAAGTATCTCCCAAAACACATACTTAAATCATTCGTTGCCATCTATGTTGATGACACGATCATCTATGGCAACACATCAAAAGCCGTAAATGACAAAAATTCTCTCTGATTCTCTCTCCTATGATCTTGAGCGAGTGGTACAGTGGGGGAAGAGGTAGCTTGTTACTTTTAATGCATCTAAAACTAAGCATTTACCTTTACACCATCAACGCTCTGATCCTCATCTGATATCAATTGAAATGGACGGCTCTCGTTTTGGAGAGCCTCCCTGTTTTGACAAGCTTCTGGGATTGACCTTTACTCTTGACTTGAAATGGAACACGTACATCAAGTCTGTTGCCAAGGTCGCTGGAAAAATGGTAGGATCCTTCTACCGCCGCAGACGATATCTCACTGCTGATGCAATTCTCTATCTATATATAAGCTAAGTACGTCCAAGGATGGAGTACTGCTGCCACATCTGAGCAAGAGCTGCTAAAAACAGCCTATCCTACATTGGCAGAGTACAAAATATACTTCGTGGCTTAGTGGGAGATGCCCTTTTCTCTTCCCTGCCACCTCTCTCCCACAGAAGAGACGTTGCGAGCCTGTCTTTGTTTTATCGTTATTTCTATGGCAAATGCTCGTCTGAGCTCCAATCTCTGGTTCTCCCCCTCGCCAATCTTTCCCGAAAAATACCCGTTTAGCTGAAACCACAGTCAATAACTTTGCCCACTCTATATCTGTGCCTAAATCAAAACATGGATTCCATGAACAAAGCTTCTTTCTTAGAATTGCACGCCTGTGGAACTCTGTTCCGTTTGCTAGTTTCCCACCTGACTACAACTTGGATGTCTTCAAGCCCAACAAAAGCAAATTCCCGATAAACCGCCCCCCTTATACAAATCTCCATTACTAACGAATACTACGATATTATCCGATTGATTACTGTACACGCAATAACCCTTATCACCGAGTAGATTCCAGGCCTTGATAAGTGGTGACTACCATGTAATATATATATATATATATATATATATATATATATATATATATATATATATATATATATATATATATATATATTTAAATAAATATTTAGAGGTACAGAATTTGTATATGGTTTTAAATAAAATAGTAGGCGGAAGTTTCTCGAGAGCTCTTTCGGCTATCATCTCTTCAGGAGTAAATCGATAGCAATCTAAATAGTATTGTGACGAAAATAAAGAGTTCTATTGGGGAATTTATTTAATGTGCCAACGTACGGGGACATTAATTAAATTTATTTACGTTTAAAAACCGATTAAAAATGTTGGCACAACGAGGGAGAACAAAAAAAAAAAAAAGCGGGAGAAAAAATTCAAAGTTCCCCAAAGAGAAATAATGCGTTTGATGTTTCCTTTTGCCGGCACAAAGAAGGTTGACGCACCGCGATAGAGACGGCCTCCAAAATCTTTAAATGGTTTTTGGAGTCCGCTCTATGTAGCACCTCGAACCAATCTATTTTATATCTATCGGCACAGCACGGGTTGTCAACCAAATGCTGACCAATAGCAGAGTCCAAGGCTGCAGAAGGAGGGAGACCACCGAACCCCATCATCCCTTGTCTGATCTTCGATGGAACATGCTGGTTTATACGAGTCAAAAGGTGCAAGGATGTTCGCCCAACATAACCAGCATCGCACTGGCATTTAAACTGATATACAATATTACTATTTTGGATGTAAGGCAAACTATCCTTGCGGAAAGACCGAAAAGCAGGTCTCGTAGTATATACCACACGCAAGGTCACCGAATTGAAGCAATCGTACATACTTCTTCGAATCTGTTTTGAAATTATATTACTCCCCTCCCCTATCCACGGTAATTTCAAATAAACCGGGCATTTCAAGGGTCCAAACTTTTTAGGGGATTTAAATCCGCAACCTTTTTGAAAATACAATCATCAATAAGGTCAACAGGATAACCATTATTGATGAATATTTCCCTAATCTTATCGAGTTCGACATCTAATCTGTTAGGCGAACAAATCATGGGGGCTCTATGTACCAAGGTATTAATTAAGCCGACCTTACGTGATTTAGGTACAAAAGACAACCAGTTCACATATAGGCCAGTAAATGTCGGCTTTCTATAAATTGTAGTGAGAAAGCCCCCCTTGAGCGTTCGACAAGAACATTCAAGAAAGGAAGCGAATTGTCCTGCTCACTTTCCATAGTGAACTTAAGAGTCCCAAGTAAAGAATTCAACCTATTAAAAAATATCGACGCTTCACTTTGCGAAGGAAAAATAGCAAAAGTGTCGTCAACATATCTGAAATATGCAGTGGGTTTAGATGTAGAATGAAACATAACGGATTCATAGTACCCGACGAAAATATCCGCATGTTTGTCTATGGAGCGTGCGTTTATACGTGACGACATGAATAAGTTGATGGAGAATCTTGAGACGTATATTAGTAATCGTCATCAACTTTGGTCCGTAGTTAAGGGATTCCTGTCCTTTTGTGATTTTTTCCGTTTTTGCAAATATTTATCTATCGGTGATCAGTTTGCTAGGCAAAATGCTTCCAAAGATAATAGTAAACACCTTGCTCTTATGGTTCGCAGAAGATATGGGTGTGAACCCACTAATGGAAGCAAACATATTTTCAATTTTTCAAAAACTGTCCTTACAGAAATTGAAAATAGAGTTTTGTCGAGGGGCTTAGATTTTTGTATTCCCCCACGAGTTTAAATAAAGAGAGAACACTTTCTGCCTTTGAAGTTTTGTTCTCTCAACTTAGACATAATGTGCCTAATTCCCCAGAAAAAATTGTTGGGATGAAATCCAATTTAGTTGCCTTAGCTCACCGATATAGTAACATTCCTGTCGATCATAGCGACTTTTTCTGGAACATAACGCAATTTAAGACGATGAAAGCGTTAAAATCTAATACCGATATTTATATGTGTAAACCAGACAAAGGTGCAGGAGTGGTGATTTTGGATAAATAGGACTACGTTGAGAAAATGACAGTTATTCTCAATGATAGTTCGAAATTCCGTAAACTCGGCTCTGTTGAGTTGACGGATAATACTTGCAAGAACGAGGCTAAAATGCAGAGACGTTTACTTGCATTATTTAAAAAGAAGGTGTTTTGCAAGGATGTCTATGACAGGATCAGGCCCTCTGGGTGACAACGTCCCAGAATGTATGGTCTCCCCAAAATCCACAAGCAAGGTGTTCCACTGAGACCTATTTTATCAATGGTTGGTTCAGCACAACATTCTTTGGCTCAGTGGCTTGTGGAAATTCTGCAACCTGTGCGTGAGCTATACACCACGCATTGTATCCCAGATTCCTTTCGGTTCGTTGATTGTGTACGTGGGTTGGATTCTAATGCAGAGACGTCTTTCATGTGCTCATTTGATGTCTCTAGTCTTTTCACCAACATACCGTTGGATGAGACTATACGCATATGTGCCGACGCTTTATATGATGGTCGCCTGACTGCTCCACGGTTTTCTAAAGAGATTCTTATTGAACTCATTTTAATGTGTACGAAATCCGTGGAATTTAGTTTTTGTGATATTATGTACTGTCAGGTTGACGGGGTTTCAATGGGGAGTCCGTTGGCCCCAACATTAGCGGATATTTTCGTCGGGTACTATGAATCCGTTATGTTTAATTCTACATCTAAACCCACTGCATATTTCAGATATGTTGACGACACTTTTGCTATTTTTCCTTCGCAAAGTGAAGCGTCGATATTTTTTAATAGGTTGAATTCTTTACATGGGGCTCTTAAGTTCACTATGGAAAGTGAGAAGAACAATTCGCTTCCTTTCTTGGATGTTCTTGTCGAACGCTCAAGGGGGGGGGCTTTCTCACTACAATTTATAGAAAGCCGACATTTACTGGCCTATATGTGAACTAGTTGTCTTTTGTACCTAAATCACGTAAGGTCGGCTTAATTAATACCTTGGTACATAGAGCCCCCATGATTTGTTCGCCTAACAGATTAGATGTCGAACTCGATAAGATCAGGGAAATATTCATCAATAATGGTTATCCTGTTGACCTTATTGATGACTGTATTTTCAAAAAGGTTGCGGATTTTAAATCCCCTAAAAAGTTTGGACCCTTGAAATGCCCGGTTTATTTGAAATTACCCTGGATAGGGGAGGGGAGTAATATAATTTCAAAACAGATTCGAAGAAGTATTTACGATTGCTTCAATTCGGTGACCTTGCGTGTGGTATATACTACGAGACCTGCATTTCGGTCTTTCCGCAAGGATAGTTTGCCTTACATCCAAAATAGTAATATTGTATATCAGTTTAAATGCCAGTGCGATGCTGGTTATGTTGGGCGAACATCCTTGCACCTTTTGACTCGTATAAACCAGCATGTTCCATCGAAGATCAGACAAGGGATGATGGGGTTCGGTGGTCTCCCTCCTTCTGCAGCCTTGGACTCTGCTATTGGCCAGCATTTGGTTGACAACCCGTGCTGTGCCGATAGATATAAAATAGATTGGTTCGAGGTGCTACATAGAGCGGACTCCAAAAACCATTTAAAGATTTTGGAGACCGTCTCTATCGCGGTGCGTCAACCTTCTTTGTGCCGGCAAAAGGAAACATCAAACGCATTGTTTCTCTTTGGGGAACTTTGAATTTTTTCTCCCGCTTTTTTTTTTTTTTTTGTTCTCCCTCATTGTGCCAACATTTTTAATCGGTTTTTAAACGTAAATAAATTTAATTAATGTCCCCGTACGTTGGCACATTAAATAAGTTCCCCTATAGAACTCTTTATTTTCGTCACGATACTATTTAGATTGCTATCGATTTACTCCTGAAAAGATGATAGCCGAAAGAGCTCTCGAGAAACTTCCGCCTACTATTTTATTTATATATATATATATATATATATATATATATATATATATATATATATATATATATATATATATATACTAGCGGGGAATACCCGGCGTTGCCAAGCGTTGCCCTGGTTTTTAGAGTCGTGTGTGGTTGGGGGGTGGTAAAATGAAAACAAAGCGAAGGCATAACCCTGTTTGAATATTATAAAAACAAACAATGTTAAAACTATTTTAAAAAATCGTGTAAAAAAAAACAATTAAAAAAA